>NC_071389.1:40440849-40561498 GCF_022682495.2 Desmodus rotundus | reverse complement strand
CGTCGCCATGGAGACCCCACCCTAGAAGATTCTTCTCCCGACCCGCGGAGGCTCACGGGATGAGGTAATGCTCTGCTGCCCTCCTACAGTTGGGCCCTTCTTTCTCCTCCTCCCCTTCACCCTCCCGCTCGACTCGCGCCCCACTCTTCGCCTTCCCCTCCCCGGCGCGTCTTTCCCGACCCGCCCGGTGCATTGTGGGCTGACGTCTTGGGGTTTGACTGTCTAGCGACGGTGGCTATTGCGAGCCCCGCGGACTCGGGCACTTGCAAGCTTTGACAGAGACCGGCTCAAGTTCGGGGTTCGGGGCGGGAATGCAGAGGCTGCGGGGACCGTAAAGCTGGGGAACCCTGCCAAGTGTCTGAGACCGAAGGTGCGGGACGGGTAGTATTTTCCCCACTTTGTTGGGGCTCGAAGTCATCTGCGGGCACTTCGCCGCCGCGTCGGGCGGGGAGGTCGAGCGCCGGAGTCCTTGCCCCCCCGCACTTCCGGGGGCGGGGCGCCACCCTTAAGGTGGCTCTGTTAAGTTCCCGGTGGAGGCGAATGAAAGTGGGCTTAAGTTTAGGGGCGGTCTCGCGAGAGTCTGTCCTCCAGGTTGAGGACACTAGGAAGTTTCTTTCCTGGTCAAGTTCACGAGAGACCATCCGCCCCGCTGTCTGGTTGCGCCCTAGAAGCTAAGTGATTTTCCTTGCGCGAAACTGGGTGCTCAGCTCTTAAGTCCCCGCCTCACCCCTACTTCACCCTCTGGACCTCGGGAGAAAGAGTGTGGCGTCACAGCCTCGTCTCGGAGGGTTTTTTCCCCCCTTTAAATAGGTAGTGGAATTAGGAGGCAACTCAGCGTCCAGTTGAGAACCATCGTTTAAGGAATCCGAAACTTGGGGAACCCCGGTGATCGTCTACTCCCTGCCCCGCGTAACAAGAACACGCACACCACACATCACACGAACGAACACGCTCACGCTCACACTCTTCCCGCCCTTGTTTGCTTCCGGGAAAACAAGTCCGAGAGCGGCGGACACTCGCCAAAAGTCACGCAGCGAGGAATCGGGTGGAAGCAGAATTTAAAATCTCTTCGCCCTTCGCCGGGTGCTGGGCCCATATCCTGTGTATCCTCTAGGAAGCGCTAGACACATATAAGTGGTTCCTGGTCTAGGGTGGTTATTTTATCCTCCCCCAGCCCGCACGCCTGAGCAAGGAACGTACGGTGGAAAGAATACAGAAGTCGGGAATCGTGGCTTCTGTCGTAGCCAACGCTGGCATGGTGTGAAGTGCGCAAGTCACCAAGCTTCTCTGAGCTTCAGTTCCTTCATCTGCAGGGGGACCAGGGGGAACCACCTCGATGTGCTGAGATAGTGTAGCATCATCACTTTCAGGGCTAGGCAGTGGTCGCCACACAGCCCCCTTCCCTGAGTTTTCCAGAGCCTTGATGGAATGCCAGGATATGAGTGTGACTTGGTAGGAACAGGTGTACATATGCCTGTGAGGAGCAGTGAGGGGAGGAAGGTGCGGGAGGAAAGATAGGGTCAAAAGTCGGCTCTATCCCGGGCAGAAGGCCTAAGACCGGGGCTCGAAGTTGGACCGGTGGCAGTTTATGTACAATACCTAGGATCTAATTCTGGCTTGGCTTTTCAGCTTCAGAACTTAAGGGAACTCAGCCTTAGGTTCAGAGACCAGAGCTTTAAGGTCTTTGTGGCTTTGAGAGAGATTCAACAGACCAAAAGTAGCAGGGGTGGAGGGGGGGGGGTGTCAGGGAAATCTTGACTTTTCCTCACTCCAGGCACTCACCTTTCATTCTCTCTTGCAGCAGAGGAAAACTGAGTGGATACTGTGAGCCAGGTACTGTATGGGTTGGAGGGTAGGGGTGGGGTAGAGATACAGTGATGACAAGATCCAGTTACTTTCCTCAAGGAGGGAACATTCTCTATACTGTTGCCCGGAATCACTTTCTTTTTAATCAGGGAACTGGTGTTCTTAATAATGTTTATAATGACAGTAATTAAGTTAAATTTCATGTATTAAATGTCTACTATCAGCTAGGCATTTGCCTGAGCAATTTAAATATGCAATTTCTTTCACAACCATCTAGAGCTATGTATATTATTAGGTGGATTTAACATGTGAGGAACTAGGCCCAGAGAGGTTAAATATCTTGCTTAGGCCACACAGGTAGCTGGAAATTGACCTCAGATATGTGTTACATTCCCTTGTATCTTCTCTGCTCTGGGAGACTTTCTTGTAATATATTGTTTGCAGAGGAAATAGAGCTTCGATGGTGGTAAAAAAGAAATTTGCCTTGCCTGATCCTTTGTAACTCCTTTCAGAGCTCCCGTATTTAGAAAATTCAAGACTTAGAGCTTTGTATAAATATATATCTTTTGCTTAAGGGTTCTGCGTGTTCCTCGCTGCCTTATGTGGTTTAGTAGGCTGATTTTCTCCTTATGTTGAGAAATAGCATATTTCATCCAAAAAATAACAGATCTGTTTATGTTAACGCCTCTGCTTGAAAGCCTTCATTGGCTTCCCCTTACCACCAGGAGAGAGTTCAGATACCTTTGCCTAGGAAAGGGGGCCTTTTACAGTCCAGCTCCTTCTCTCAGGCCTCATCTCTCACTCCCAGTATCCATCAGGATAAGCTGGGCTATGCTGCCCTAAGGGACAACTCCAAGATCTCAGTGACTTGCCTCAGGGAAGTTTATTTCTTGCTAATACTGTATTCTTACTGTGGATCTGTGGGGTAGTTCTGTTCACTGTGGTCACTTGAGGATTCCAGTTAAAGAAAATTTCATCTTAAAGCATGCTTCTTGTTATTGTCTTGGCTAAGGGTGGGGTGGGGCCAGAGGGAAGGCACGAAATTATTCACTGGCTCTCAGAGCATCCACCTGGAAGTGACACACTGCACTCTGCTCCTGTATCATTGGCCAAAGGAAGTCACATGGCCATGTCTAACTTTGAATCTTTGTAACCCTCTGCCAAGTGTCTTGAACGGAGAGAGCCAGGGAGATTTGTGGGACAACATCAATGATTCTAACAGTGTCCCTTTCTGTTCACCAAATGTTTGGCTTAGTGTCCTCCCATAAGCAGAATTCTCTCATTCTTTTCTCAAGGGGGACAACTCTAAAGACCCCGCTAGTCACAGTACATCAAGCTCACTTTCCAGGTTCTGGGTGATTTGTAGTAGACTGTATCAGCTCCAGATGTGATTCTTCATCTAAAGGCAAGATGTCAGGACAGAGCCAGGATCACTGCCGTGGACACACTGTTTGGGAGGTGAAGGAGTGGGAGACCACAGTAGACACTAGTCCAAGGAGCAGACCTGTTGAGGACCCCCGTTCAACACCCCACTCAGCCCCTGGTTCTGCTCCCCGAGTGTAGTAGCTGCCCCAACTGTTGCTTTCCATGACCCCTGGCTTAGCCTCTGAGAGACACTTCCTCTTCTGTATCTAAAGCAGTCATAGGAAATATGTTTTCAAATAAGCTTTTAAAAATTGGGAGGGGGCAGGGGCTACAGTAAGTCTCCAATACAGTCTCCTTTAATCCAGGCAGTAGACCTCTCACATAAATGTGTGTTTCTTATTGATTTGCTTCCAGCCACTGCAACCCCAACAGCCACCGCCAGCTCTTTTCTAGACATAGGCCTATGGTCTGCCATATTTCTTTGCTTTCTTGCTCTCATGCCTGTTGATCTTTCTGTCTCTCATTTATTTTCCTGCCCACTCCCCAACTTGCTTTTCAGTGCTTTCGACTTACTAGGCTAAGGTGTGAAAGTCACACTTTTCCTCCCTTTTCCAGAGCCATTTTGTCCAATTGAAAGCATATGCCGGGTAACACCTTAACTTATCCAGAGGTGTTGAGGCCATAACCTTGACTTGATCTGTTCTTCACGGATGATTTTATCTGGACTTTTTCTTGCTGAAAACATTTTTTAACTGTATTTTTTGTTGAGATTGAGCAACAGTAGCCTTTTCTAACCCTACAAATCTCTGAATTTCTAGATTATTCCTACTGTCTTCCATTCCTGCTTGCAAACTGGCCATGTCTTCTCTGAACTCATTTCTATTTTTTTGTAATAAGTTTCCAAATGCATCCAACAGCCACCAACACATGCTACTAACGTTTTGTTTTATAGTCTCATTCGGTTCATTGGTTTCATGATATGCCTTCTAAATTATCACGGGTGGTGTAGTCACCAAACAGATCACTATCCTTTTAGCTTCTAATAATAGGGTTCTTAGTTACTGTCACCTAAACAAATGTTTAATTTGATTTTTGTTATTACGTTACCCCATGTCTAGGTGCCAGTTTTTATATCAGTCAGGATAGGATAAGTTTGCCACCATAACAATCCTAAAATCTTAGTAGCTTAACAAAAAAAAAACCCCTATTTCTTGCTCATACTACATGTTCAAAGTCAAAGGGGCTCTGCTCAGCGTACTCACTGAGAAGCTAGGTCTGCAGAAGATTTCCTCTTGATGTGCGCCTCCCCAGTCATCCCAGTTACTTCAGTGGGGGGGGGGAGAGCATGGCGAGTTCACGTGGGCTTTAAAAGCTTCCCCCCCAGAATAAAACACATTACTTATGCTTGTATGTTATTGATCAAAACTAGTCACATGACCATGTTTTACAGGCTTCAGGAAAGCACAGTCCTACTATGTGCCTGGAAGTCAAGAGCTGGAAATGCTTGCCTCTGTATAGGTGAGGTTAAGCTATGGTAGCGATCCAAAAACCTTACTGGATGACAACCACAGAATTACTTCTCATTCATAGTATACACCCATTATGGATAGGCTGTGTCTTTCCTTCACATACTTCATCTTTGCCCTTGGACCCTTTCTGAAACATTGCTGATGGTCATGACAGAGAGCATGGTACTTAAAGCTTCTGCTGAGAACAGTTCACATGGCCAAACCTGACGTCAGTGAGGAGGAGCAGCGAGTGTTTGCAGAGAGGAATACAGTCTGCCACACCCTGCACCAGCACGTTCCACCCATTCCTATGAGTCTTGGCCACCCTACACATCGTCCATTCCTCTAACATTTTCCTGTCTTTCCATTTACTTTTGTCCCTAATCAAAACGCTATCTGGCAAACTCCTACTCACCCTTCAATACCCAGCTCAAATAATTGCTTCCTCTGAAGCTTTCTATTACCACATCTCCTACCCTTCCCTCAAACGGTCATTACCTTCTTTGGCTCTCACCAAAGTGGATACATACCTGAAGCAAAGAAATGTCTCATGTGTTCTTGTAAATGTCTTCTTACATTCCTGACTCCAAATCCAGGAACTGTGTCTTATTTATTTTTGTATCTACTGTGCTTAATGCAATGCCTGGCACGTGGAAGGATAGAAGGTGTTTAATAAATGCTCGTGGATGAATTTTTTTAAAAAAAATAGCCATTTCTATAGTGGAATTAAGGGGGGTGTTTGAATAGTCAAATAGCAACAGTACCTTGTTTTAATATATAGAAGTTGAAACATTTCAAATTGCCCTGCCGAAACCTCCTTCAGCTGTCCTGTTGGATTTGGGATAAAACCCAAATTCTTTGCCTTGCCTATAGGATCTCACATGATCTGGGCTATATCCCACCTCACCAGTTTGAAATAGCTAGTACTTCTCTCCTTGTTTCCTCCACACTGGCTATGGCTGTATTAGTCAGGGTAGTGTAGGTTATACTACAGTAAAAAACAATTCTAAAGCTCAGTGATTCAGGACAGGAAAATTTTATCTCTTCCCTTTCTCCATGTTCAATAAGGATTGGTAGGGACTCTGATTCCATTGTCTTCCTCTGGGACCCAGCCTGGTAGACCACCTTCTTTCAGGGTCATTACAGAAATCCACTGAAGTAGAGAGAAAGAGAGGTTTGAGGGGTCTTAGCCAGGCACGGTTACCTGTATTTTGCTGTGTATAATGCGCACCCACCTGTAATGCGCACCCACGTGTTTGGCCCAGACTTTCAGGAAAAAAATCTTTCGTTTCAACTTTTTAAATCAATGTTTAATTTGTTTATTAAATACTTGTTTTTTATATTATAAAGGAATTTTAGCATTTGTTTTGAACATATTATGGTACAAGAAATTTTCTGTAACAAATAATTAGAAAACACAAGAATAGATACAGGTATTTCAGGTACTACCCGTGTATAAATGCACATCCTTATTTTTCCCTCACCTTTGCCACAGAATGTCACGCGTCACTTCTCTGGATTCACTGCCTAAAAGTAGTCTTAAGGCTACACCCTGCCGCAAGGAGACCAGGAAGTGCAATCCTATTTGCCTGGAAGGCAGAGAGCTGGAAGTATTTGGTGACCAGCCCTAATGACTCCCACACTGGACTTCTTCAGTTCTTCAAACAAGACAAACTGTTTCTTGCCTAAGAACCTTTATGGGAGCCCTCCCACTTCTTCCCTGTTCCTTGGTCAATTTTCTTTCTTTGGATGTTAGCTTAAATTACAATTAAAGAAGCCTTTTTTTTCAGAATGCATCCCTTCCACCCCATTTACATTGGATTCCCCTCTTAAGCTTTCTCACAAGGCCCTGTGGTTTTTCTTTATAGCATTGGGGTTTCAGGAGGGTGATAAATACCTCCTTTTTTCCCAGGACCCGCTGAAAGTTAGATACAGGAAGCAGATGAATGGAGATTGCAATGCCAACTTGACATAGGATAGATTGGAGGGTATGGCAGACATGAGGCCACAGTGGATTTGCTAATGCTTCACCCTGAATTAAACTTACCTACTAGTCCCTGGCACAGGTGGGCAGTGGCAGATGTCTTCCAAATGGACATTGAGGGTGTATATCGTGTGCACAAACTGATTCTGAAAAGAGAGCAAGTGGCTGAGATGGTCACACTGGGTCTTTCTTCTGAACTCAGCCATCAGCTAACCCTTTTCCCATGAGGGTAAATGAGGGATGGAGAGAGTGGACAAGAAGGTTGCTCTAGCAAATGCCCCTTCATGGAAACCCCAAGCCAGGGAAATGGAGATTTCCTTATCACAATAGAATCTATCTTAATTTGTGATTCCATATTTCTTCATGTTGTCATTGTTGTTATTTTTTTTAGTTCGGTCTTGCTCACCAGAGGCCAACCATCAGAAGGGCAGGATAAGCTCATCTTTTTGTCTTCACTGTACCCACAGAATTTAGTACAATGCTTGGCACATGGAGAGTGTTCAATAAATCTTTCTTATACATTAGAGCTTCTTTGGAAGTCCTTCCCTTGGGTTAACTGCGAACAAAATTAGTTCTCATTTGCTTGAGAGTGGTTTCCAATTTTGGAATGATCCTTTCTCTTCCTACCCCCCCTCCTTTTTTCAGATTTTCAGCTTGGATATATGCATCCACATTTCATCTGGAATAAAGAGGTAGAAAGTAAGTAAATTGCGTTGTTGGAGAGTACGCTCAGACTAGGTTTGCATTAGGGAGGAATGTGGAATTGTACAATATCATCACCTTTATGGTGATATCTTTTCAGCGGTCAGAACTTCCACAAAACTTGTGTGGGATCATAATGTGGCAAGGGTCCTTAGAAGTCATCTTCCCAGTCCTGCTCTTTCCTCACTGCAGGAATGGCTTTGGCAGCATCCTCACTGCTTCAATACTCAGAGCTGGGGAGTGACATTTCTAGTGAATGCAGCTGGTTGGACTATGTTGGGAACATTGTGGACATGGACCTGTGGAAAACAATTTTGACCAATCTGAGAGGTCTCAGAGAAGAGAGGCCAAGTGGTGGGAAGCCTGCAACTATGTGCCACGGAGAAGAAAGGATGGAGCTGGGAATATTTACCTAGCGGGAAAAATGAAAGACTGGGATCATATGTAGAAATCTCCAAATAGCTGTGTAACTGTCACGTGGAGGTTCACTTATTCCGTAGGTTTTGAGATCAGAGTGAGGCTAATGGTTAGAAGTTAGAGGGAAAAATTGCTATATTTACGGAAGAACTTTCTGAAGTTACCGTTTTTTACATTTTTATCAATGGGATAGTTGCCTTCAAAGTAGAATTGAAGTTCATCCACTCGTTACATATTTATTGTCTATGATGTGCTGGGCACTGTGCTCAGTTAGTTACGATGATTCCGAGGGAGTCCACAGTAACTTGTAATGATCGCCACTTCATTTTCAAAGTTTGGAAAAGCCATCTTTAAATACTGTCTTTTTAGAATTTGCCTGGGAGTGGTTACCACCATTAGTGGTTTCTCAACTTAGGAATTGACCCTTTATTTACTCTCAAGTCCAGTGTTAGACATTCTTCTATTAAAACAACACGTGTTTTCAGGCTCCACAAATCAAAATTACCCGTACTTGGGATCACTTAGAACTAGATACTCACTCACCATTTGTCATAGAAGAACTATGAAGTGTTCACCAAACTCTCTTTCTTTTTCCTCCTGTGCCTACAGCTAAACTACATCTTCTGGCATCCTTTGTAACTAGGTGCGGCCACTTGGCTGAGTTTTAGTCAGTGCAAAGGGGGTGAATGTAATGAGTGCTACTTACAGGCTTGGCTCATAAAACTCTTGTTCCCCATTTCCTGGTTGAAAGTAAGGGACAAAGAGAAGGGCAGAACCACAAATGGAAGGAGCCGCATCTCTGAACGACCATGTGGAAGATTGCCCACCAACAGGAACATTCCGATTGGGTTTTACCTGAGTAGGAAATCAACTACACTGTGTTGAACCACTGAAGTGTCAGAGTATATATGTTAGAGCTGCTAGTGTCTTCTTATTCCAGCTGGTGCTGCAGGAAACCCTCAATGAGGGAGTAAGTGTGGAACTGAAGTTAGGGAGTTCTGTTCTCCTCTTTCCTGTTTGGAGAGAATTAGTGGAGGAGGCAGAAGTAAAGGACATAGCACTTAATCGCACACTGATGCTTCCTGTTGGTGGTGTTTTCTTTCTATCTAAAATTCGTATGCTTCATGAGACATGCTGCCTTGTCTTATATCCTTTCTATATTTAATCTTTCAGGGGATAGTTATTGAGAAGTGCCAGGTGCTTTGGGGATTTCTGAAGAAATAAAGGTAGCATATATTGTTAAATATGTTATTCATTTACTCAACAATTTTTGAGCATTTACTATGTGCCAGCCACTGGTAAACGTTGGTGAACAAAGGCTACAGCACCTGCCTGCATGTTGGGGTACAGCAAGGAAAATAAAAAGGCAAGACTAGTCAAGTATGATAATGCAACATGAGAAGGAAGGACAGGAGGTTCTGGGTACACAGAGAAGGGACATCTGACAAGGGCAGTGGCCAGAGAATTAACTTCTAAGTAGACGATGAGTAAATTGAGATCTTGAGGATGAGTAGGAGCAGCCAGAAGAAGAGGAGACAGTGGAGTAAGAGTGTTCTGGAAAGAAGAACGGCATGTAGAAAGGTCTGAGTATGGGACATGACTATGGGGTGTGTTTGGAAGGACCAAAAGGTAAGGTGGAGAGGAAGAGTGGAGAGGATGAGCACAAGAAAAGAACCTTGTAATACATGTGTGCACATACTTAAGAAATGCATTCAGTAGGCCTTGTATACTTAATAAATGCATATAGAAGGCCTTGTATAATAATATATATATGCATTTACCTAGGAAGATATGGCCGATTAACCATCAAGATGTCAACACTGTGATATTTGAGTAGTTTCCAATTTCCCCCTCATGCTTCTGTTTTAGAACTTTTACAATAAACATGTATTGCACTTAAATCAAAATGATGGTTTTTTATTGGTTGTGACTATACCTGTTGTCTCTCATAGGATCCCATAGCAGTCTTCTGAGTAAAACAAGGTTCAGAGTTGGTGAGGTCCCTTTCAGTCTGCTTTCTCTCCATCGCGCCTGCCTTCCTTGCAGTTTCCTAAGCAGTGATGACGGCTTTTCTTGGAACCAGTGATGTTAGAGTTGTGTTGAGAGTTCATGTGTATGTAGTTTGCAACCTGGAGAAATCGAGTCAATGTTCTCCTCACCTACCCAAGAGGCTTCCCACATATGAAGGACGGTGCTCAACCTACTGGACTGTGCCATTAGAGGTCTCGTTTTGTTGATGCTGTTATGTCCTTCGCCTAGTGATTTTGCAGTAAGAGAGAGGGCTACCGATAATTTTGAAAAGTGTAGTTAGGGAAGGAGATTGTTTCCCATTATTTTGTCAACCCACATCTTGATTGACCAGCACGTTGGTGCTTGGCCAAACCATTGATGATGAATATTTGCAGTGAACACCGAAACACTTGAAAGTCTTGAAACACTGTATCAGCATTCTCTAATTATGTTATAGCAGCAACCTGCCCCTCAACTCTCAGAGGCTTAGAAGAACATGAATTTATTGCATGTGCATGTTACATTTTCCTCCTGATTTTGGCCTTAGCTCTTTGCTCTGAGACCCAGGCTAAAGGAGCAACCCCTGTCTGAGATGTTGCTGGTGTGTGTCACAGGTGAGAGAGAGGCAGCTCCATGGTACAGGTCTTAAAGTTGTCTCACATGTCACTTCTACTTACCTGCGATTGCTCAAGAGTATCACAGGGCAGCAAAACTTTTGACAAACACCTTCTCAACATTCTGAGTTTCAGTTTCCTTTTCTACAAATGGAAGTAGGTAAAATACATTATGGTATATTTAAATCATGGAATATCGTGTAGCCATTTAAAAAGATGAATTAATTGCTCTCAAGAAGATGAGTTGCCCTACAGAGATGCCCACGATACAGTGTTATGTGAAGAAAGCAAGTTGTAATGTTTGTAGCATGGTATTATTTTTGCATAAATTAAAAACCTATCTCTTAATATATTTGTTTGCACTAGAATATTAACAAAAACAGCTAATGTTTAAAGAGTGCTTACGTCATATGCCCGTCACTGCGCTAAGTGTTTATTATATGCACTTGATGGTTTAATCCTTGGAAAACCCAGACAGGGGAGAAGAAGGTTATATACCAAATGGTCATTATCAGCTATCTTATTTGGGGATGTGATTAGAAAGATTTTATTCACTTTTAAAAATATATGAGTTCTGTAAATTTTTGCTTATCACAATAGCTAGATTAATTGGCTTTTGTTGTGAAGGAAACTGCCACAAAATCTGAGTGCTATACGATGTTAAGTATTTTATTTCTTGCTTACCGGTCTGCAGGTCAGCTGAGTCTTCCTAAGGCCCCCTCCCACTCAGTCTTCATTCCCCTCCATTGTGTCTTCCTCCCTGCAATTTTCTAAGCAGTGAGGATGGCTTTTCCTGGAACCACGGACTTTAGTGCAGTGTGGCTTGTGTTCATGTGCAACCTGAAGAAGTAGGGCTGAGGGTTAAAGTCAGGTCTGCTCCATGTGTCTCATTCTATAACAGAACCCATCCTAGAGAGGCAGAAGCTACCGGGGATGTGTTCTTCTCTTAGCAGAGGTTGTGGCAAATGGAAACACTTGAGGCTTTTTAAGGCCCAGGCTTTGAACTGGTATGTTGTCATTGTTGCCCACATTCTATTAGCGGAAGCCAGTCACATGGCCAAGTCCAGTGTCAGTGAGCTGGGAAGTCATAGGGGTTGTGGAAGAGAATATTTGGTGTATAGTAACACACTGCAGTAAGCATTCATTGCTTTCTCAGTTAACAGTAAAGTGAGGAAATGACATTTACCAGAGATAGTTTAAATTGTGTGCAATATATTCCAAAGTCTCATTATACATTTCTTAAAAATACAAACTCCGTATCTACCATCATAATGAGCACAGTGATAGTAACATGGACATTTAATTAACCAGAGTACCTAGGTAGGTGTTTACAGTAGCTTGGCTTATGCTGCCTGTGGTGTGACATTCTAAGCATCATCTAGAGACTGTTTAATGGTTCTCTGTATACATCACTGCTACTTGTGTGGCCATCTGCAATCCAAGGAACTTAAATCATGAAATCACAGACGGTCAGACCTGGAAGGATTTTGGTGCCTGTGGTAGGCAGGTGTCTCCTGAGTCACGTGATAGCTGCTTTTGGCAATTAGAGTCATTCTTGATTGCATATGTCTCCTATCAGTGGAGAATGGCTATAGAAATCAAAATTTCTGAATTTCTCTGATAGGGACAGTGCACTCCTCCCCGCTGTCAGTTGCCTGAGTGATAGTGAGCTAGAGGCCAAAGATGCGATGGGAACCAGGTGTCCTGAGTGGGCCTAGGGCCTTTTACTTTGTTTCTCTGCATAACACAAATTGTTTCTCAAGCATATGGATCATTTGGGAATTTTCACTATTCCCAATGGAAGTAATGGAAAGCCCTGAAACTTCCATTATTCTTTTTAAAAATGTATTAAGACTCCTTCTTCTACCGCTTCCTCTGTTTTAAGGAAACCCAACCACTTTTCGGACCAACTACATCTTGAGTCCTGCAAAGAAACATCAAATGACATAGATGCAGAAAGAGAGTCGCATATTCAATTCCTTACAGTACTGGCCAGGGAACGGCACTTGCGAACTTCCCTTTCTATTTTTGGTAATTTGGACAATATATGCTGATATAGCTCATGGGACTCCATTTACACGAAGAAAATGTTTTATTAAGGAATTTATTTGTTAGGATTAAGAGTCATTTTTGGACTTCTGGTCAAGATGGTGGCATAAAGACTACCTAGGCTCACTTCCTTGCACAACCACATCAAGATTACAACTAAATCATTGAACAACCATCACTCAGAACCATCAGAAATCAAGTCTAACAACCACGGAGTTAAAGAAACCACATCCATCCAGACTGGCAGGATGGGTGGAGATGCAGAAAGGCTGGTCCCATATCCACATGTGGGGGATAAAATATCAGGGGGGGTATCTCAGGAGTGAGGGGTCCTAGCCCCACACCACACCCCCAGCCCAGAGTTCCTGTGCCAGGAAGATGAGTCCCCATAAGTTCTGGCTACAATAACCAGTGGAGATTGAGTTCCTAGAAGAAAATTCTGGAGTCCCAAGCGGTTCCTCATAATGAACTCACACATAGACTTACTCAAAATCACTCCCTCTGAGCTCCAGTGCCAGGGTAGCAGCTTGAAAGGCACCAGTGGCATACAGGGAGGAGGTGAAGTGTCTGGCATCATGGCAGGAGCTGGGGGACAGTTTTCTCCCAGACAGAAATGTGGGCAAAAGCTACTGGCCCTTTTCTGAACCCTCCCCTGACAGAGCCAGCAGGCTGGTGGCATATCTGAGACTCCATCAACTTGTCCAACACTGTTTGCCCCACCCCAGAGATCTCCTGAGACTCTATCCCACTCAACTGAGGGGCTCACCCAGGCTGCTTTTCCATATGAATGGCTAGTCTTGGCTCATACTTCACAACCTCCTAAATCTTCTCAGACAAGCAACAGCCAGCCTCAGCAAGCTCCCAGCCCCCTTATCTCTCGCTAAGGGACTCCAGGTTTCCACTAGCAGTAGCCAGCCTGGATTCACAGCTTGCCTTCACCTGGGAATCTCCTAGCCCAGCACAAGTAGCAGCCATCTCAGATTGCTTTATAGCCCAGGCAGGGTGGCCTTGGGCAGAACACAGGTAGGGGCTGACCTTGGCCAGCAATAAGCTCTTTTAGGACAGGGCAAGTAGGCGAACAGCCCAGAAGGAGGAGAAGGGTGAAAGGACATCTTGTCTAGCAGCCCCAGGACCGTATGCCTCTGTGTCAACCACACGCTACTGTGTTAGTATAGTTTCTGCTCAGCTGGTTCTCCTCAGGGGAACAAAACGTTAGCATCCTGGGAGAAATCAGTGTGAAATAAATCCACTTACATGTTATGTTGTTCTCATCCCTCTAGTTCCCAGTCTTAACCTTGTCTTACGGTAACATGCATCACATCCCAGTATCATGTATCACATCCCAGTATCATGTATCACGTCCCAGTATCATGTATTACAGCAAAGCAGTCCACCTAAGCAGATGTCAGGCGGGGAGCAGGCGGAGGGCATTTGCAGGCTTCATGAGCAGAACAAGCAGAGACTCCCAGAATCATTCAGAGATATGAGTCTCTCCTTCTGTGCCTTCTTTCTTTCCCTTCCCAGTCTGACTGGTCTACCTCCCTTCCTCTCCTTGTTTGCAGGGTTCCTCTTCCTCATTAGCCTGTGAGCTCCTTGAGTGAGGGATCTGTCATATTCATTGCCATGCTCTGAGGGTCCCCACAGAGGCCCTGGAGCCAGATGGTTGTATACAGTTGAACCTCCTTTTGTAGGCAGGGAAGAGCCCAGGATCCAGGGAGGGGGTTCCTGGGCTCACCTGAGGACATCAGAACCACTGGACCACCTGGAGATGAGGATAAGGCACTTCCCTGGGACTGGGACAGTATCTCATTCAGCTCTATCTCAGCACCTCTGTTGCTCCTAAAGGAGATGGGGACTCCTCATTGGGTTCCAACCCTACCTAACCCACAAGAAGGTCATGATGGGACTAGTACTGCTTTCTCTTTCTCAGCTCCCCATTGCCTCCTTCCCCCCCTCCCTCTCTGCCTTCCTTCTAACAGATATTCATTAAGCTCCTGTCTCACGCCAGGCACTAGTGCTGCAAGGTCTTGGGGACGAAGTGGTGGGCAAGAAAGATGTGACGTCTGCCCTCACCATGCTTTGGGGTCGCCGGGAGGTTGAGCTCTTAACCTCTGGAGCCAGATCACTCGGATCTGATCTCTGGCTCTGTCCTTTACTCACATATGAACTTGACCAAATTCTGCTCTAAATCTCCATTTCCTCATCTGTAAAATGAGACTCATGATAGAACCTATTTCAACAGGTTGCTGTGAATGTGAAATTAATTGATATGTAAAGTACTTAGAAATACTACCTGACCCAAGAAGTATCCAATAAATATTAATTGTAATTACTAGTATTATAGTTGCTGTATATAGATAATAAATAAATTATATAAAATCACAATATGCAACAAATGTGAGTGAAAAGAACTGGGTGGGAACTATGTTTTTCCTGTGGTGTAGCTAGTAGAACATGTAAGTATTATCTGATGGGGAGTGGGGAGATGATTGAGCCTGCAGACCTAGAAGGCCTATACTCTTCTGTTTTTGAAGAAGAATAAAAGTGGGGACCTTCTCAAAGGGGAAGATCAGAAAGGGCCTATCTAAACAGGGGCTATAATATAAAGGATGTAAGTGCTGATACTGAGAGGAGAGAGGTACAGGAACTGCATTCCAGGCAGAGAAAAGGCAGGAAAGAGCCATCACCAAAGATCAGGTGGTGAGGACATTTGCCTACGGACTCCGCCTTTGCTAATTTTGTTAAAAGATCCTTTGTTCCTAGATGGTCAGTTAAAGTGTCACTTTATGAGGAGCCCTCGGTTGTAGCTTTTAAGCACTAGAGACGACACTGATACTATCCATAGCCTGAGGGTTTGAGAACCCCATGTCTTTTCAGGCTATTATTGTGAGCCCGCTATATGTGTCTGCTAGCCATTGTTTTATTTCTCACGGTGCACTTGAGCAAATTAAAGAATGGTAACATGATGAATATGCATTTCTAGGTACCATGGTCTAAATTCACTCCCAGTCCCTAAGTTTTAGTCAGTATATGTTATCAGCCACACATACTTTGGGTAACCTCAGTCACCTCATCTGATTTGCCTAGTCATTCATGAAGACTCACTCAAGGAATACCAAGTGAGCAAGAAGTAAGTGCTAGCAGGGCAAAGGAAGGTTGCTGGGAGCCTTAGCTTCTCCACCAGTCGCATGGGGGCTTGGGTCAGATTGCTGGTTTTCAGCTGCAGTGTTGACTCTCAATCCCCATTTTATTAAACCAATGAGAGTGGATACAAGGTTACTCTTTTAATAGTTTCAGCCTAACTCTCTGGGACACTGGAAAGCTTTCTCAAGTGGGAGAGAAATAGTGGAGCGACAGCTAGCTAGTAATGATTTTATTATTACCCAGAATTTAATTTTTCTGTGTAGATTGTTAGGATATGTGAACCTCACTTGCCACAAGGTCTCCGTGGAAAGGGTCAAGCAATGCTGAACAGGATGTTCCCCGAGGTCCTTTTAGCTCTGACATTCTCTGAATCCTGTGATCCTTTTTCTTTTCATTAAACACCACTTCATATGCATGTTTCCAAGAATCCACATAGTTCTCTCCCTTGTTAGTCTCAGGAATTTTTGCTTAGCGGTTTCCTTGTTACCTCCCTTTTGATCCACGTTACAGACCTTTTCGGAGCCTTCAAGGGATCCGGATTGTGTGTGTGTGCACATAACTCCCAACACTCGTGTCTTTATCCCTGGTACCAGGAGGCGCTCAGTGACTGTTGGATGGCGGGTACTGAGTGACTCGTGGACAATTTAGTGAGTTCTTAATGATTATCAAGAACCTCACCACACACATACATACTCACACACGTTACAACCTTTGCATTATTTGTCTTCTTTTGTGAGGGTATAAATTCTTAAGCTGGCATTTCTAGATTCTAAGTTATATGCAAGTTTCATGTTTTTATTACCAGCTGCCAGATTGCTGTGGCACTTTTGTTTTATATAAGTGGCAGTATTGCTGATAACAGTTGTCATTATTTATAACATTATCTTAAATAATTAATCAAATCAAAGAGTCCTTCCCCCCCAACTCCCTTCTGTCCCGGGGGAATCAATATCGTTTGAGTCCCAAACTCTAGTCGTTTTGCTAAAGCCACTCAGGTCAGCATGTGTGCCCTGAACTCAGTCAGAGGAAGAGAAATGGGCTGCTCCGGCTCTGGGTCCTGGCAGTGTTCGGGTCCCCTTAGACGCTCCACTGTTTTCCCAGCTCAGCACCAGCCTGCTTTGTGCTTTTCTTCAGGGGTGACGGTGATAAAGATACAGAGAACTATAGCAGCCCCGTGGGGATATTCTTAACCCCATTTTACAGATAAGGAAACTAAGGCTCAGAGAGGTGACAATAGCTTGCCTTTAGTCACACAGCTAGAAATTAACAAAGATGGGATCTACCTCTGGTGCCATCTGATTCAAAGTCTGTCTCCCCCCACTAAACTCTACCACTCCCCGAGTGGATGTTCAGGGTCAAGGGCCTCCTGGAAGCAGCAGGTCTGTCAAGTTCTGCAGGACTGAGCTGTTTATCATTGCAGAGGACACTCATCACTGCACTAATTACATTAATTGCTGCCCACTCTGCCACTAGGTGGGTGGCTTAACAACACCTAGCAACGTGGTAATGATGCCTAGGCCTGCCTTTCCACGTGAAAACATCTGACTGCCTTTTTTTTTTTTTTTTTTAATTTACATCTCCTTCCTGTGGTGGCCAAGGATACAAATTATAGGTTCTATTGGTTGGAAGTTAGCAACTCTCTACCTTATAGGGGAAAGGTCAAGATTCTAAACTTTGCCCTCCCTAAGCATCAACTGTGTGCTTGATACTTTATTTAAAGCATCTTTTATAATCCTCACAATGGCTCAGAATTAGGGATTAAATTATCCCCATTTTGTTTATACGGGAACCCAGTTACCTGCTTGGGCCACGTAGCTAGGAAGGCGTCTGGGGCTGTCAGAGGACACATTTCTTCTGGGCACATTTCCCTACAACACAGTCCCTCTCAACAGGAGGTCTTTCTTTGCCTTCCTGATGTTTGGAATTGACCTGCACACCAGGGGCCCAGTCTGTATTTCCTGAGAGGCAAGGCATTAGGAATCATGGGTGTTTGGAAGAAGCTTCTGGTGCTGAGGGTTGAATATTTGACCTTTTCAACCTTCCAACTCCCACCCCTTTTCTCAAGAAAATGTTAACAGAGGGTTCCAGTTGACTTTTTAAAAAAGTAATTTGAAGACTATATCTGTGTACTTCTTGGGAATGGACGGATGGCTTTGGAAATTTATCATAATTTATTAAATGACTTACCTTCCCCAGAGACCCAAATAACAGAGCCTAATTTAGGAAGTAATTGACTTTGGAATGCTTTGGAATGCTGGGTATGCATGTACTTTATGGGTGTGTCCATATCTATATGCGTATGTCTTATGTCAATAATTGTACTGTGTGTGTGTGTGTATTCTCAGGAAGTCTTGGAGTACTGGTAGACTTGGATAACTTGGTTGCTTTCTTACCTACCTTCTATCCTTTTATCTGCAAATGAGGTTTAGAAGTATATTATACTAATGTTCCAAACAACTACATTATATAATGACACAGAGTGGTGGTGAAGATATTTCGAGCTAGACCAGGGTTTGATCTTGACTCTGCCACTTATCAGCTGTTGTGACTTGGGCAAGTCATTTAACCTCTCTAGGCACCAGTTTTCTCATTTCTAAAAATAGGGATAATGACAGTTCTGACCTCATGGGGTTATTGTAAGTCAGGGAAGCTTTTGAGGGCAAGGAGTAGGTCTTTACACCAATCTGCACCAGCCAGAATGAGGTTTAGAACGGTCAGGCTTTGGGCTTAGATAATCCCTCAACTCTGATTCTGGCACCCCCATATTGGCTGTGTGACCTTGGAGAAATTACTTAACATTTCTGGGCCTCAGATGCCTCATCTATAAAACAGAGGTTCATTGTTCCTACCTCAAACCTCAAATGATTTTTCTATGATGAGGTGGGACACGTGAAGACCTAGTACAGCAGTCAGCGCCCAGGAGGTATCCATTTCCTGTATTCCCATCTCAGAGTCTTGCATTCAATAATTGAGGATCTGAGTTCTTGTTTGCTACAGAAAACATTCTCTTCTCTCACACTCCACTTTTATTTTCTCCTTCCAACCTTTCTTTTTCTTTCCCACCCCTTTTCTTCACTTCCCTTTGTTTCTCTTTTCTGGTCAGTTTCAATCAACTGTGGCTCAACCTGTGTCCAGGATTGTCTGTCCCCTGGATTGTTGCAGCAGCCTTCTCCCTGGCCTCCCTCCCTCCCTCTGGCCCCCTGTTTTATTCTCCACCCAGGGTGTTCTTCCATAACCTGAACCGGACCTCGGTACTTCTTTGTGCCACTCACTCCAGTGGCTTCTCATCACTCTAAGCGCTGAACACATGAATGTGTGTGACCTCTCTATGAAATGACAGGGAAGAGCCTACATAGATGATCCAGATGATTCCAGGCCTGGATGCCTCACTGACCAGTATTTGTTCTAACCAAACCAAGGAGAGGAGTGCTGAAGAAGAGAATACAGTGGCCGTTTAGGGGCCCACTCCTTTCACACACACGCCTTCGGGCCCGTCACTGTTTCATCTGTAACAGTGACGTGCCTGCTTTCACGCTTGCACTTTGCGCCATAGTGCAGTGTTGTCTAGAATTACTCCAGTAGCTTACTATGTGACTCACTCAGCCTATACAGACACACATGGGTCAGATAAAGATCACTCAAGATTTAAATTTAGCGGCCACTGCAACAAATTGAAAGTTAGAGGTGTGCTAGCCAATTGTTTCTAGACAATGAAAACAAAACACAACGTCTTCTAGCACTGAATCACCCTTCTCTGCCCGTCTCTCCCTCCCCTTCCCCCTCCCTGTCCTGTTTCTCTCCGTCATAAAGAGCAGTAGCTTAGTGAAGGAACATGTAATACTGAGAGCCTAGGGCTCCAACCCCAACACCACCAGTTATTCGTTGTGACATCTCAAGCAGGTTTCCTCACCTCCCTGTGCCTCAGTTTCCTCTTCTCCAGAATGGGCACATCTTTTGGGGGTACAAAATTCAATCCACGACAGTGCCATCCAGAAATTCCAGATTAGGCAAAGGGACAGACCACACGTAAGTGAGGAACCAGAGTTTTTAGTGAAGAGTAGAACAAACCATTGTAGAGGTGGGTAGGGAGTTGACTCATTCATCCTCTGATCCAGAAACATTTGCTGAGCCACTGCTGAGCTGGGTGCTGGGGAGTAGAAATGACAAGGCACAGTCCCTACCTTCAGGGAGTTTACAGACTGGTAGAAGGGGACAGAGAAACAGGCATTTCCAGCTCAGTATAGTAGGGCTGTGGTGGAAGGGGGTTTAGCAGGTCTCCGTTTACAACCCTGGTGGAGTGGTGTTCACAGAAGACTTCCTGGAGGAAGGGTTATCCTACCTGAAGCCTGAAGGATAAGGGAGTAGGAGCAAGTCTTGCCTGAAGGAGCATAGTTCTAGAAAGAAGGAACAGAGGGGGAAAAAAGCCTGGCCTTTGCCTCCTGCACAAAGTAGGGGGCAATGAGCTGAGGGGGCTGGCAAGGGGTCAGATTGTACAGGGTGCTGTAAGCCATCCAGAGAGTAGTGGAGAGCCACAAAAAGATTTTAAGGGGAGGAGAGACAGATAGGCATATTAAAAATAAAAGTTAGAAAAACTTTTAGCGAAAAGTGATTTCCCAGTAGATTTTAAAACTGCATTTAACGTGTTTTTAAAAGAAGTATAGCATATACACAGAAAAGTTTATGAATCATAAGAACACAACTTGATAAATAAGTGACCAGCCCTGTGTGCACACCAGGGTCAGATCGTATTGGTGGATGGATTATCAGAGTGGAACAGAGTTTGAGATGGGCCCATGACTCAGAATTCCTCTCCTTTGTTGTGGGGGAAATGACCCCCACAACAGGAAGAACCTTGGATTTGGAGGAGGAAGACTCAGTTTTGAGCCCCGTATCTGATATTTCCCGCTGTGTGATGTCAGACATGGCTACACATTTCTTATCCTCAGTTTTACCATCTGTGGAATGGGCCAACGGTCTGCCTCACCGAGATGGTGTGCAGGTGAAATAGGGTCAAGCTGGGGAAAGCTCTCTGTGCTATGCAGAATAGTTGCTAATATGATTCTCACATTCTAATCTTTCTCAGATCTGTATTTCTTCACTTTACCTTATTTTTTCTTTACCTGACAGTATTTCAGATCAATGAAGAGATGAGCATTTTGTTTGTTTGTTTCCCATTCAAAAATATCTATACCAGATCTAGAGTATCACACCTGTACCCTTCTCTGTCCCTGCCCTTCCTGTTCACTACTGGCCATCTCACCCACCCAGGCTCGAAGAGGCAGAGGACAGAGGACAGGGAGTTAGCGACATGGAAAGAAGTTTGGGATGAAAATAAATCTGATTCTTTTTCCCCACTTTTCACCTAGGACCTGCTGTGTCTCACCTCTGCACTTGGCATTTAGGGTCATGGGCGGGAGGTGGGGGGAGATACAAGAGAAACATGGCATTCACACGCAGAGAATCTGCTGGCTCATTTGTTGAGGCAAAATGAAAACAGGTCCATGACAGAGCAGAGCCAGCTAAGGTCAAGGTCTTACTGATAAGAGGCAAAAAAGCCCAAAAGGAGTTGAGAAACAGAGGAGACCACTCACTTCATCGGGTAAAACCCCATAAAGAAGGTGAGCTCAGCACTAGGCTCTCCTCCTATTTCAGATTCTTGGCATTTCTGCAATAAATATCTTTAAGCATGTGTAGCTTGTCAGACCATTCTGTTATATACATTGTCCTATATGATCTTGCAACAATATCATAAGCTAAGTATGAATTATAATTACCATTTTTTTAGGTGAGGAAACTGAAATTTCCTGTAACTTGCTCCAGGTCATACCATTATTGAAAGAAAGGGAAAAAGAAAGCTTTGAACCCACATTCATCCAGCTCCAAAGCTCCTTCTCTTTTCACTCTGCTCTACTGTTTCATTGAATGTATGTGGAAGGCAGCCATATGTTTTACTGGGCTGTGCATCGCATTGCATGCATTTTTAGTATTTGTGTGCACATGTCAACAGGCATGTTAACGTGCCTGCTGGGTGAGTTGTAACAATTGCATTTTGAGTGACTAAATGCATTTTTGCTGGTAAGGCCTGTCTCAAGGAGAACAGGAACGGAAGTGTGCAAGCCCACTGTGTGGGAGGCCAGTCACACGTGTGAGGGCTGGTCCTTGACCAAATGATTGGGAAGTGGCTCTGGTTAGCCCTGGTAGAGCTTCACTTTGCTGACTATTCTATTTCCAAAACACAATTTATTTTCCATTCTTTTTTTTTTTTTAAAGAACCAACATTTGTTTGGTACCCACTACGTGCCAGCCATGGTGCTCAGGGCTTTACATTCATGACACCATTTAACTCCCACAAATCCTGCCAATGGGGCAGCATTTGTGCCACTGTTTGGCCCAGGAAGGTGGGGCCATTCACTCAGGATCACTCGGCTGGTGAGAGGCAGAGCTGGGGCTTCTGCCCAGTGCTGGTCAAATAACAGGCCAGTCTGGCATTTTAAAGTTACTGGTAGGACATTTATTTTTCAATACAGTTGTAAATTATCCCTGGTGCATGAAGCAGGATGCTAGAATATCAATGTTGCCTCTTTTAGTATTCAAAATGCTTTTTAAAAAAATTATTATTATTGAGTAGCTGAGCTGCTTTGTCCCAGAGATAAAAAATATTCACTCCAGATTGGGAGAGCACAACATGGCTACACTCACTCATTTGGCCTTTTTTCTTCTTTTGATTTTCCCAAGGCACCTGGCCTCCTCACAGACCTTCCCCTGCCATCACCACAGTATGTGGCTGCTGAGATAGCACCAACCATGACAGGGAAGGCAGGAACCGGCCTGGATGAGCCTGTGGTCAGAGAGACCTGCTGTGCACAAAGTCCAGAGAGACCCCTGAGGCTTGAGATGGGCTCGAATAGTCTCCCAAAGACCCCTGGTCACCACTCTCCCAAGGCCATGATAGAAAGTATATGTCCTCAGTGCCATTTGAGGACATTTGGCTTTTGAGACAAGTTTTTGGGCCACTGGTCCTCTTTAAGAGAAGATGACGATTTTGCACACCTGAATGGTCTTAATTTTTTGCTCTGGGCAGACAGATGGACCCAACCTTCCAGAAGCAGAATGAATAATAGAGATGAAAGTCTTTGCAACCTTAGGACCTTTCTTTTCAAATCTTCTTTTAAGGTTCACAAAAGCAGGGAGCAGTGGGGAGAGAGGCTAGGAGAGAAGGAGCTCTGAGGATGGGATGTAGTGGAGAAAGCCTGAGATGCTGGCTGTGTGACCTTGGGTCCACTCAGCTTCACCTCTCTAAGCCCCAGTTTTCTCTTCTGCCATTTGGCAATGGTAATGCTTTCCCTTCCCTGATCCCGGCCCCAGATAGTTGCTGGAGAATGAAAGGAGAATATCTTTATGCTTTTGGAGCAGGGTCCCAACACAGAGAATGTGCTCAGGCAAAAGTCCAGAAGCCTAAGTTGTACTTTAGATTCTGCCCTGAGCACTCTATCTCCTTTCTCTGGGTCTCCCTTTCTGTAAAATGTGGGGATTAGAGTAGGTCTTTTCCTCTCTGGACTCTTTTGACACTAACATACCATGATTCCTATCTCTAAGTGGAGGACTGAAAGCAACTTTTAAGAAATGAATGGATCTTTTAATGTTTAGCTGTTTAGCCACTCAACAAATACTTAATAAGGGCCTGCCATATATCAGGCACAGCACTAGGTGATGGGTGTGGAATGACAAATAAAAACAGATGGAGCTCCTGCCCTCATGGAACTTCTAGTCTAGTCTGGATGGTTTGGGGAAGACTTCCTCATCTCAGATAGTTTAAGAGTGCCAGGGCTCCAAGGGGAACACTGTTTGCTAGAAGAGCTAAGAGTAACAGATGGACAAATTTCATTGAACAAATAAATCAGGGCCAGCACCTTAAGGAAGCTCTTGGGTGACCCTAGGGTTGGAGAGCAGTTTCTAGGGGTAGAGAAAGGTGGTGGGAGCTCTGGCCAAGGGTGTGTGTAATTGCTAAATAGTTGTTTGTTGAGACACTTGCGAATGAGAGGATCTGCCCCTACCTGCCCAGTTCTCAAGGGTTGCATGTACTGGGAACCATGATGGCTTCCTATGCCCTGTCTTTTCCCTGGAGATGGAGCCAGTGCAGATGCTGGAACCCAAGAGGAGAAGAGAAGAGTGCCCAGAGAAAAATGCCAGCGTTAGTATGACACTTGGGCCAAGAGGGAGACCTGGGGCCCAGTTGGGGTGTAGGGCTGCCTGACAGTTGGTCCCATAGCCATGGTCAGAAGGCTGTCTGGGGAGGTGGAAAGAACCTGGACTGAGGAGCTGGAGACGTACTTGGTTGTGCAGGCTGTGGAATCTGGGGCAAATCACTTAACCTCCCTGAACCAGCTTTCTCTTCTGTTAAATAGACATCACAATGTTGGCCTCTTTAAGATATCATGAGGTCTCAGGCACCTAAAAGCAGTACCAGGGACTAACTATAGACTTGATGATTGGCATTTATAGTTATTGCATTACCAGGACCCAGATACTGTTTCTGTGCAATATTAAAAGACATAGAAAACTTACAAGAGGTTGTATTTTCTTCAATGTAAGTGAAATACTGAAACAAGACCAAGTGGATTTAGAGGGGTTTAGCTGTAGCGTAACTCACTGTCAGCTATCTGACCTTAGATAGACATTTTCATTCTCTTTGAGACTTGGTTTTCCCCTCTGTTAAATGGGGATAACTTTTATGCTCAACCTTTTCTTATCCATCAAACAGTTATTGAATGTCTATTATGAATCACACTATGCCTAGTGCTGAGGATACAGGAACAGAACACAGTCCCTGTCTCTAAGGAGATCACTATCTATAGGAACAGAAACTTATAGAGTGTACACAGGCCTAGCCCTGTCTGGGTAAAGAAGGAAGGCTTCCTGGAGGAGGTGACATCTAAAGCCAAGAGCTGAAGGATGAATAGTATTTAATCAAATAGAAGTAGAAAAAGGACTAAGGAGCTGGGGAGGACATTCCAGGAAGAAGGAATTGCACATGCAAAGGCCAGGATATAAGCGAGCACAGCAGATGTGATAACATAGCTAGCTAATAAGTATGACTGTCCACAGTGTGAACTTTGTATAAGGGCAGTGGGAGACCACAGAGAGATTTTAAGCAAGGAAGTTGGAGTAAAATCACATTTGCATTTTAGGAAGACACTCAGGGTTATATGTGCATGTGTGAAGTTTTATTATGGAGAGCTATTCTTTCCTCTTCCTGCTCCTCTTCCTCCTCCTTTCCCTGCCCACATATGATGGCTCACATAAGATGAAATAACCCACGTGAACATGCCTGGTGTAGTGTCTAGCACATAGTGGGTGTCCAATTAGCATATATCATTCCCTTTTAAAAATATAGTCCTTTGAAAGAGAAATCCCCTAGCGTGAAATGCAGGCTGGGGCAAAAATGCTGAGGGTGTGGCTCTTTGTATTTTCTGGCTGCTGTTTGGGTATGGCCCACAGGATTTAGGTCAAAGGAAGTTCCCCAGACAGTTCAGTCTCAACCAGTCATCTAGGGTTTCAGGGAGGGCAGGTGAAGGTCATAAAATCTCCCTTATTTCAAGAGGTCAATCCTCCCCCAGGTCTTGGTCTTGAAAACTTAGGAGACATGGATGATCCTATAATTTGTTGGAGTCAGCTTTCTCATCTCTTACGTGGACATGAAGTTAACTGTGCTGCTAACCACACGGGGGGTGGGAGTGGGGGGTTGTTATGAGGATCAGAAGAGTGTGAACAACAACAAAATAATACAATATGTTCCATTCATTAATGCCTACCTTGGGCCAGGTCTTGTTCTATGAAGTAGGTATTATCGTTATCCCTCTTTTATAGATAAAGAAACCAAAGTTCAGAGACATCATGTGAATCACAAGGGGCACAGAGTATGTGGCTGTGACTAGAGCCCTGGCCTTTTAACCACTGCACTGTGACACCATGACCCACTTTCCCTTGAAAACAACCAGCTGCTGCTCCTGAGATCTTAGTATGATGCAGGTGATCCAGAAATGTGTGTGGAAAGGTGGAAGAAAAAAGAAAAGGGGCAGTATCTGAAGTCTGAGAAAGTCTTTCCTTCCTTCTCCATGGGACCTGATGCTGGTGGTCTGAGCCCAGGGCTCACATGTCACATGAGGAGCCCTAAGGGTTTCCTGAGTGGCTCTAGGTGTGTGACCCACTGCCTGTGCCAGGTGGCTTGAGTTGACCACACATGGCTGATGGCTGCTTGACAAGTTACATGAGAACCAGAACAATCCTGATGCACATTGAGCAACCAGCTTCCGTTCTTTGCCCCCTGGCAGGAACTGGGCTGGGGAAAGTGAAGAAACCTGTTCAGGGCCTTGCTGTGGTGGGTGTGGGTGGGACCCTGCCAGGAAGGGGGTGGCTGAACCAGTTTCCATTGCTCCCAGACCGGATGCAACCTCCTGACTTGTGACTTGGGCAGAGGCAGGATAAATGTGTTCCCTGGGCGCACCCCTGTGTCCTCCAGGGCAACACTGGCTTTGTCAATGATAGGACTAGGGGCTGTAGGTCAGCAGTCACAGGGTGTGCGACTTCCAGCTGCTAATGAAGGCAAGAGGGCTTGGCAGCAGCAAATCAGCTGACAGATCTGGGAGAGGCTTTGGACATCCAGTGGGCAGGTGAAGGAAAATGTGGGAAGGGATGGTGCCCAGAAATACCTGGGTAATTGCCCTGCTCTCCTGACGTCACAACAGCGAGTGTTGTGTCTTTCCCTGCACCTTCCCAGGGCAGGGATTTTGGGTGGAAAGAGCCTGGGAAAGATTTGTGTTTGAATCCCAGCTGTTCCACTTACAGGCTTCGTGTTCTTGGGCCAGTGACTTTGCCTATTTGAGTCAAAGTTTCTCCAGATGAATGTGGGAATATCTTCCTAAGTGTGGTGTGAAAAGTCAATGAAATAAGAACAATGCCCAGCACATAGCAGGTGCTAATGAACAGGGGTTCCCTTTACCTTCTTTGTGTAGGACCCAGATCTCCCTCCTGGCTGGCCCTGAAGTTGCCCCCACAGGCCACTCTAGGAGGTGGGATCTGGGTGGCAGGAGGTCACCTTTTGAGCCTGTTTGCCAAACTATCAAATGGTACAGGATGGGGCGTTTGGAAGGATTCCAAAGGCCGGCTGTGACCCTAGGAGGGCATTTCAATGCATTCTTTCATTCAGGTATTTTTATTTATTCAGATTCCTATCAGGCCCAGGCTGCCTCTTACTGCTCCCCGCCCCCCTCCACGGACCTTCCTGCCTGCCAGCATTTTATCCATACAAGGCAAACTCCACCGTCTGCTTTTTGTTTAAATAAAGCCCAGGGCCTTCCGTCTGCAAGTCGCCGCGGGTCCCGCCTGCAGAGGCGGCCCTTGGGGGAGGCAGGAGCGAGGCAGGAGCCGGTGTCACCACCTCCTCCAGGGCCTCCAGTGTCTGGGAACCGGCCACGCCCAGCTCTCCCGCAGGTACCGGGAGTTGGGGCCAAAAAGGGAGTAGAGGGAGGAAATCCAGACTTAAACTGTCAGTGTCCCCACCCATTAGCACCGTCATTTATCGATCACCCGGCACTTGGCAGTCCCATCATCCCAAATAGTCCCAGCAGCCCTGCAAGAAGTATTCTCCCCATTTTATAGACAGGGAACTGAGGCTCGCCAAGTTTAAATCGCTTGACCAAGGTCCCACAGGCCAAAAAACAAAGAAACAAAAAACCCCAGCAAAATGAGAAAATCCTACCGAATATATCTGGTTGCAAACTCAGTCTTTTCCCCACTCCACTTCACATCAATGAGATTGTAAAGGTCTCAACGGGGAAGAATACAGTAAACAACCGCGACGAATCACATTAACAGACCAGTGGGAAAAGAAAGGATCTTCTTGAGCTTCCTTGGGTTCTCAAACAAGGGTGGATTCTTAAACCACAGGATAAACCACAGTTTACTTTTCCTGGAATATTACTCCTTTGTAAATTAAAAAATATAGATTCTTAGTAAAACACATACTGATAGAGAAGAATATATAACTCCCAGAATTATTTTAGCTGAACATAGGAGACTTCAAGGGAATTTCTGGCTGTTCCCATACCATTCACCTTCTCCGAGTTGTTAACGCCATTTAGAAGCTGGGCAAACTGAGGCCCAGCCTGAGTTCCACCGGGAGGCAGAGGCGATTACCAGACTTCCGCCTAGGCAGCTGTATGGTGGGGGAGGGGGTCCTGTTTGCAAATAGCTTTCCTCGGACATCTGCAGATCTTTGTCACTCAGCCAACCAAGTGGGGGCGATTCTGAGTAATCGCAGGCAAGTGGCGGGGCTGGGGCTAAAAGCGAAAGGAAGACGCCGCCGCTGGCGATCGCTGCGGAGGGCGGTGGGTGGAGAGCCCAGGCGCCCGCGCAGGCGGGGCCCCCACTGGGGTTCTGCAGAGCGAGCGCCGTCTGCATCCTGCCCTAGCAGCTCACTGGATGTCCACCAAGTGCAGCGAAAGAGCGCCGGGGACCACTCCACATCCCTGGACCCGCTAGACCCATCTGCAGCCAAGAAACCTCTGTCCCAATTCCCAGGCCCCGCAGGGGAAGGGGGTACTCATCGGACTGCTGGCCAACCTGCTCAGCCTCAGGCACCTGGGACCTGGGGCCTTGGCCCTCTCCTCCCATGTAGGGACAGTCAGGTGGTCAGGCCTGGACTGAAGTCCTACCGTGATACTTACTATTAGGCTTTGAGAAAATTACTTCAGCTTGCTCACTCTCAGTTTCTGCATCTGTAAAATGGGGGTTAGCAACATTACCTCATATAATTGCTGTGAGAAGTAAATGTGTGCCTATCTGTAAAGGCCTAGCATCTACAAAACCAATTAAATGTCATATTTTGCTATTATTGTTAGGCGGGCCTGGGTAGGATCTCAGGCCAATTAAGAACTAGGTGACTGGGCAGGTGTACTTTCTTCAGTTCTGTCCCCTGGAAAAGGGAGGTTTGTTATACTTTACATCTCAGGGTTGGGGAGAGGACAGAGGACCTCCCTAGCATCTGGCAAGTCCACAAATTGTTATGTTTGCAACTCTCATTATTTGCCAGCACCGTCTTAAGCACTTGGCACATACTTGCTCATTTAATGCCACAATTACAGTATGAAGGAGGTATTATTGTTATCCCGTGTCACCACAGGAAACCTAGACACAGGGAGGTTAAGTGATTTATGTGTAGCCACACAGCTGCTAAGTAGGATTTGAGTCCACAAAATTTGGCCCCATACTCCATGTTCCTAACCCCTATGCAATATACCAGGCACTATGCTTAGGACATGGGGATGCGGCCAGGAAGAACATCATACCGGTCACCTCCTCAACAAAGGGCGGGGTCTCCTTTCTCAGTTTACTAACCTTCCTTCCATATGCCTAAGCAATTTGCATGCACTTTATTATATTTTATGTGCACAATGTGTGCACTGTGTATAAAAGATGTATTCAATATTTCCAGTTTCCCTCTTCCTGTATTTTTGGGGGGTCCAGTTACAAGTACTTAAGTGGAGTGTGGATATTGGGTGTTCTGGGTGAGAGAGCAGTTGGTGTCTAGTAGGTGCTCCATAAACTGAGTTCTTCTTTCCCTGTACTTAGTGATCTTACAGTTAAATAGACTGAAACAGGACACACTCAAGTTTTAGACCTTTTAATAATAATAATTGCTTCGGCCCCTGAGAATTACTGTCTGTGCTATGGGGTTCCCAGAACTGCGGGTAAGTTTACTGTATTCATCATTTAATCATTTCCAAAACAGGCTATGGCTACGATATCTTTAGTCAAAGGTGCAGATTTCTCCCTCTGCCACCCTCCCTCTTTGAGGTCCCTGTGATAACTTTTGCTGTAAGTGGCTAAATCTATTAAATTTAGAATATAGATCTTCCTGTGATGCAAGTGTAAGCTGTCATTACATTCATCGCTTAAATGTTATGATTATTTCAAGCTTGGCTTTTGCATTTGAAGCCTTGAGTTAAATGTGGAAAGTAAGAAAAAAAAAAAAGCATAACGGTTGGAAATGAAAACTGGCCGTGGGTAGGTTTCCAGAGTAATAAAAAACAGCTTTAATTTTAAAAGATTTTAAGCCTGGTCTGGTTCCGTGTAGCATACTCCAAGTTCTTATATTCATTGTGGCTGTATTCTAAGGCTCAAAACCACCGTTAGACAATTTAGTGAGCTGAATTGATGATCTAGTATTAAATGGTGAGTTTCTGCTTAAAGGCAAGATGGCCTGTGGAAAGCATTCAGTACATGGTAGACATTCCAGTGGGAGCTGTTACGATTAGCAGTGCAATTGAAGACTTCATTCTCACCTGACATTTATTGAGCACCTACTATGTTCCAGTTGCTCTCAAGTCCATTATTTCAAATAAAACTCACAATAAGCCTGTGAGGAAAATATGTTGCAGATGAGAAGTCGACACTCCAAGAAGTTCATTCTCTTGCCTGTCTCACCAGAGAATGAGAGGCAGAGCGTGAATTAGAATTTGGGTCTGACTTCCAGTTCAGTGTCTGCATCATTGCACTGCACTGCTTTTTTTTTTTTTTTTTTAATCCTCACCTGAGGACATTTTTTTCATTGCTTTTTAGAGAGAGAGGAGCGGAGAAAGGGATAGAGAAACATCGATGCATGCAAAAGAGAAGCGTCAATCAGTTGCTTCTCATATGCACCCAGATCGGGGTTTGGACCTGCAACCTAGACATGTACCCTAACTGGGAATTGAACCTGCAACCCTTTGACTAAGGGACGACACTCCAACCAACTGAGCCATACCAGCCAGGGCAGCACTTCACTGCCTTTTCCTGTATGTCCAACGGTTAGTCATCTTAGAACTGGAAGCTAGAACTAGAAGGGACTTTAAGAATCACCTCAACCAGGGTTTCTCTGCCTCTTCTATAATCCAGGTCCTACTAGATAAACACAGAAGCTCGTACCCTTTCTGAATGAATTTCAAACTCAAAATAATTAAAGTATGGTTCAAAAACAGAGCAAAGGGACAAAGTTTTCAGCATTTGGTTTTTTCAAAAATGAGCCTCCCCAGAGCTTCTACTCCAGCACCTCACCTCCACCCAGCTGCTTATCTGTGCCCCCTACCCTTTGGTCATTTACTTCCCAGGAAACTGAGCCCAGAGAGGCATTACTGGCTAGTGACATGGTCAACACTTGAACTCGTGTCTGTCTGACTGCAAATGCAGTGTCTTTTGTCTAAACGCACTGCTTACCTCTCAGCTTGGTCTCCCACCACAACCTGATTTAGAGTCCGCACTTCAGACTGACTATCGCCTGTCATTCCAGAGTGTGTTGTCCTTCCAGGCCTTTGCTCAGACTCTTCCTTTGCTTGGAATGTCCTCACTGCCCCTCTTCCCATGTGTGCTGGGTAAGCTATTCATTAAGGGTCAACGGAAATGCAGCTCCCTTAAAGAAGTTTTCTGGACTCCTCACCTGTAACCCAGTAAAGGGGGCCGATTCCTCTTTCCTGACTGCCTTTGCAGAAGTATCTTCTGACATCTGTCAACACAAATGTTGTTTACGGCTCTGCCTGTCTCTCTCTCCCTCTCGCACATACACACATCAGTTTTGACCTTCCTGGTGTCCTACCACCACCACTACCACAATTGTAGTGGCTGGGTTGGAACCATTTCTTTCTATTCTTTCAGCAGAGCACCTGACATATAGCAAGTGCCCGGCATGTAGCAAGCACTCTATGTATGAAATAAATATACACACATTCACATACACTGAATGTCACAATCAGATTATTTTATTTTAATAGTCTTAAGTCTTCACCCAGGCTGTAAACTCTCACAGACATCTGTCCTCTGTTGAAGCAATAGGGAGCCACTGTGGTTTTTGAGGTAGAGAGTTCCTTAGTCCACAGGTAACAGAGAGACTTTGCTCATGGGATTGAAGCTATAGATCTTCCAGTTTCCATGCCTTTTCCTCTGTAATCTTTCCCTGGAAGGGTTTTATTTTATAAACAAGAGGCTGGGCTGGAGAAGGTTTTTCATTAATGTTTTTTGTTTATTCAAAAAATATTGCCTATCTCCCATGTGCTATTTTGGGCACCAAGGGATATAGCAGTGAGCAAGGTATACAAAATACAGGGTCTGGCACAAATAACGCCCCCAGTTTATTACAAAATCTTTTATTATAAAATCATAAGCATGTAGTCCTGTAACATAGTAATGTCACACTCAAGCACACCATATGACATTTTAGGTGAAATGTTCGAATTGAAACTATAAATTATTACACCCACATTGTTACCCTACCAACCACACTCAAGCAGGCATTACTTCTGCTGGACCCTATGTCTTCTGTCATGGCATTTACATTCTCCTGGGGGATAAAGACCATAAATAAGTAAATAATAATATTTGTTCAGATGGTAATGAATATTATGGAGAAACATCAAGATCACAAAAGACAGATGGAGTGGGAAATGGGCAGATTATTTTAGACAGTGAGGTCTAGAGAGGCTTGTTGAAGAAGTGACATTTGACAGAGCTGTAAACGCAGTGAGAGAGGGATCCAGGTGAAAATCTGTGGGAAGTGCATTACAAGTAGAGGGAGCAGCACGTGCAAAGGCCCTGAGGTGGATAGAAGCTGGGCGCATTAGAAAAACAAGATGGCTGAAGTGACAGCATGGACAGTGGCTGGGGCAGGTCCTGGGTTATCCTCAATGGAAGCTCCTGGGGTCAGATGATAATTTGGTGGGTGAGATGAGATTAGCCGTGGCAGCTTGTTCTGTGTTCTACCCAGCTGTTGATGAATGAATGAATGAATGAATGAGTGAATGAATGAAACATAGCTCATCAGCCAGGAAGTTGGACTGAACGCCGTGGTCAGATTTTTATAGCTTTAGTCAGCAACAAGTCAAGGCTTTTTGGTGGAGCAAAATACAAAAACAGTATGATCTTTAAAATGAATTTAAATGATCAAAATAGAAAAAAGAGTGAGCTTCTGAATGTAAAATAGGTGGCATTTTGGTGTTAATTCCTTAAAAAGGAATCTGCCAAATTCATCCCGAGGTTGTTTTAACTGAAATGTAAAAGTTACTCCCACTGTAATTTGGGGATAGCACTAAAATTCCACCTGCAGAGGGTCGGTAGCTTCAGCTTAATGCTGCTAGGGTCCTCGGGGGTGTGGGTTACAACTCAGAGTTATGCTTTCCCCAGGCTAGGAGGCCCTAGCCCCTGATGGTTCTCCTAAGAATAGTTGCTGCCACTGACCACTGAAGGTACACCAGAGCCTTTCCTAAAGCCTCCATATCTTCATCTGTCAAATGGAGGCCATACCTGTCCTGCCAAATTCATGGGGATTCAATGAGACAGTGGATGAGAAAGCATCTTGTAAACTGTAAGGTGCTGATATAAAAATAAGGAATTACAATTTTTCTCTTCCTTGTCCATCTCATCATCACATTCCTTAGTCACTGAGAAGACTTCCAGTGTGGAGGTCTTATTCCCTCTTCATCAGGGTTCTGCTGTGCCCTGAGGACAGGCTATTTGAGTAAGAGAGGCTTCTCCTCAAAGCAGTGCTCTACTGGTTACTAGCTGCTGTGTGATCCTGGGTGAATCACTTAGCCTCTCTGGGTATCTTCTGAGAACCCAGGTCAGTGAGACTCACCTCGAGAGGTGTTTGTGGTGAGACTCAGGCAGGAGAGCACATGCATGTGTCTAGAACAGCATCTGGTATAAGCTCAATCAGGACTGCTTGCTTCTCTTGCCAACCTTCCCTCCCTACCTGGATCTTCAATGACACGGCCCTAGTTGGGTGCTAGTCTGGCTTATTTCTAAAGCTACTTGTCACATGCCAAGCTGAATCATGGTGAGTTGCATGAGTTCCTTTTTCCATTAGCCTGTGAACTCTTTAAGGAGAGGACGTGTGGCTTGCAATTCTAGCCCCTGGTATGGGGTGGACAAGGTGTAGGCACAGGGGGAAGAGCAGGGACACTGGTCTCATAGGTCTGGGTTCAAATTTCCCTCTAACACTTCCTTGTGGTAGAGCCTTGGGCAAATCATTTACCTGCCTTGAGACTCAGTTTCTTCATTTGACAAATAGGTGACTAGAAATGCACATATTTAGGGGTTGTTGGGAAGACTGGATATAATGCATGTAAAATGGCTAGCATGGTACCAGGCACATAGGAGCCTTAATGAGTAATTGTTGACTGACTGAAGATTCTGCCCAGCATTATAGTCTATCACTGATAGCATGTTATTTCACTGGACAGAAGTAATTGGAAAATGTTCACAGGAGTGAGTATACCACTTGCCCGCATACCATTTACCCTGGAGAGGAAGAGTATTTTATCCCTGACAGTGTTCAAAACTGCTTGCACGTGGTAACAATAAAAAAGAGACCAACTCATTAAATTTCACTTTATTTTTTTAAGTTCATTACAGATAATGCACCCCTTGATTACCTGCATTCAGGGTGGGCTTCCCCTACCTCCCCACCTTTGGTTCACTGCTGGCTCCCAGCATCGAGATTGGGGGAGGTCGTGGGGGGTGCTGTAATTACAAGGCAGTGCAATGACTACAAACAGAGGTGGGTCCCTGTAGGAGCACTGAGATCAAAGCCAGCCACCCACCTGGTGTTGGGGCTGAGGTTTGGGGGTGCCGCCCGCCTGGGAAGGCTCACAGAGGAGGAGTCTTTAGTCTGGCCTTGCAGGAAGAGCGGGACCATGCCAATCAGGGAGCAGGAGGAAGGGCTGCAAGGCCAAGGCACAGAGTTTTCCCCCCGCGTGCGTGCAGTCGTCTGGGAACCTCAAGTAGGAGGGTTTGGCTGGATCAGAACCAGCAGAACGTATTACTTATATTTGAAAATCTCCCTGGGAATAACTTCAAATTCCTACGTTCTTGCAGTTTCTGAAGAAGATTCCACCCTGCTGCTCGATTGTTCTCTGAGCACAGAGTTTGGTGGAACCCTGTTTTGGCCCATAGCCATTAGGATATTTCTCAGGGAAAGCCCTTGGACCAAGAAGTCTGTTTTTTCTTTTCTTTGGAAACTATGGTGCTCTCTGCGAAAACAAAGGGATTTGGACCCTGTTCAGGAAAAATGTAACCTACAAACAAATAGCCTTGGAAAATCTGTGCCTCACCCTCAGTTGCCTGGGTCAGGCACAGGGAGAGCCCCACCCCTCCACTGCTGTCTAGCTGGAGGCCCCCTCCTTTTTCCTCTTCTGTTTGTTGTCTCTGGCTGCCCAATGGGCAGTACCTCCTTCCCTTGCCTCTCCCTTCCCTGCTCCTCAGGGGCCAAGTCTCTGCAAGTGCCTGCTGTACCTGGAATGTTCTTCCCCTCCCTGTCTGTGAGCCTTTCATTGTTCTTTTACATCCAGCTCCAGCACCTCTCCCTTGGATCGGATTTCCCCATATGATTGGTTGCTCCTCTACTAAGTTGCTCTGAATAATATAAAATTTACATATTCTTCCCTTTTCTTTTCAGATAACAGCCCCTAATTTTATTTTTTGAAGCTATAATAATAATAATAATAATAATAATAATAATAATAATAGATGCCAACTCTCAAACTATTGCTATGTACCAGGCAGTATGGTGCATAATGCTACCTATCTGATATGCAAAGTGCTTAGGGCAGAAACTGGCACATAGTAAGTGCTCAAAAACGTCTTACTTATCATCCTTATGATTTATCTTAATTCTCTCGTAACACTTGCAGCAAATATGGTTTGCCATGCTCATTATAATGACCATGTTAAGTACCTGTGAGCTCCTTGAGGGCAGGGACCATGTCTTCTTTCTCTGGGATCATCGAACATGTGGCTGTCCAAAGGAAATTTGGGCACATGCACATCTAGCGATTGAAAGTGATGACTGAGTACAGAGATTTGTTTCAGGAGTCCCCAAATCAATTTAGAGTGGCTGCAGCCTAAAGAATGGAGGACAAGGAATCAGAAGAGCTGGTCTCTGTTCTATTCCAACTAGCTCCTGACATTGTGACCTTGAGTAAATTAGCCAATCTTTTCTGAACCCCAAATACCTACTTTCCAAAATGGGGATAACAGTTCCTAATTTGCCTTCTCTAGAGGTTTGCCTTGTGCATCATAGGAGCTCACACATGGGGGAATTTTGTGAATTATGAAGTATTTTACACGTATGAGACATTATTGTTAGAATCATTTTGGACCCCAATTCTGTGACTACCGTACTTAACAGAACATGAGCCCACAGGTAGCTCTAGTTGAACAAACATCAGAGTGTCACTTTTGTTTTTCATAGGATATAAAAATGAGGTTCCTTAATATCTGGGATACTAATATTTCTTCTCAAGTCATGCATCCAAGGTATTAGTCTCAACCTTCTTAAAGGGTTTTGAAAAAAGTCTGATTTTGCCACTTGCTTTAAAAATCCATGACCCTAAATTTTATGATTACATACTTTCTCAGGAAATATTCTTTAAGAATTATAATCAAATAATCATAGTATTTATTGGAACTAAATTTCAGAGAGTATAATGGAAAATGAAAAGAAGTGTAAGATATCGCCTTACTCTCCAGAAGCTTACAGGTTGGGAGTCAGGGCTGAGCTCTAGACTTATGGGCACAGGATATGATCTGAGAAAGGAGAGAGAGAGATCCCCCGGTGTTGAGGTGGTTTGTGGAGGTTGCAGGGATAAATTGGGCCTTATGTTAAGCTTAAAGGAAGACTCACATTTTGATTGCAACCCTGGGAACATAATTTAGAAGCCAAGGTCAGGGCCAGTGCTGTTAACACTTCCTCTTTCAGCAGGATAGTTGATTTCTTTAGTTATTGGTGGGGTTGGAAGAAGATCTGGGAACATTCTAAAAATGTGCTCACTAACAAATGTCTGAAATGAAAAAGCTGCTAATATTTTGTGGCTGATGCTTTCATGATGCGGAAGTAAAGACTCCCTACTTTTTTGGGGGCCATGATATACTTGTATTAAAAGATATCCAAGAGAAAGCTGATTGCAGAAAATTGTAATGCTCTAGCTTCAGTAATAACAACAGGTGCTCCTGCATCAGTAAGGGTGACTTACACTGCTGAGTATAGGATGATGGTAATATAAACTCAAAGAAGAAAATATTAAAAATACACAGTTGTGAACTACTTAGGAAAAAAATGAGAACACCAGATCTGAAAATATATATAATGCAACCAAAGCCATAGTCAGAGGTAAATTTATAGCTTTCATGCTTTCACTTACAAATAAGAATAAATTAAAAGAAAGCAACTAAATGTCTAACCTAAGAATATAGAAAATGGACACCAAAGCAAAACCAAGAAAAGCAGGACAATAAAAAGTACAAGGATAATAAGTGAATTAGAAAATCAACGAAATAGTAGAATTTATAAATGAACTCATGAGGTGGCTCTCTGAGAGAAAACTAAAATAGACAAAACTTTAAAAAGTCTACTTAAGAGAAAAAGAGAAAAAATTTAATAACTGATATCTGAAAAATTTCTATAGTTTTTAAAGCACGCTTCCATTCCTTCTCCACTCTTTGTCTCCAAGCTAATTTTCTGTGTTATGTATTTGCATCCCTGTAACGCTAGTAATCAAACTGAGCATCAAAGTGAGGTTGCTTTTTTTAAGGCCACAAACCTAATGAGTGGTAGAACCACTAAAATCTTATTAGCCACAGTTGACCACAGTTGGAGGGACTATCAGAATGGCTAAGAAAATCTCAGGTGTATGATACGGTCAGTGGGTGGGTGAGAAGTAAGAGGCAAGAGAACGATCTAATATTGGAAGGGCTGCCAGCTCTAGGAGTTTGTGTTTGTATTTTGTGTCTCTGACTAGAAGGGCCACAACCAATAGGTAGAGGTGACAGAGATTTGTATTTCACATCAGTTTACAGTTAAAACTTGGATTGTCTGACGACATAATTAGGGTTGGGTGATGCTGATAGCTGCATATGTGTGACTTTCAGCCTTCAAGCTGCCATAGTTCCTGAGAGATGTCTCATCCGCTGGAGGGGCCAAAGGGAGACTAGGAAAGGAGAGTTGTTAAGGGGTCTTATGAGTTTTTAAATATTCCCAGCTAGAAGCGAGATAGGTATCTCTGTTTAAAAATTGTAGAAACACATACTTTAAAATTGTTTTTGCACAAACTTATATTGTTTCTCAATAAGAACACAGTAGTTTACATAACACTAAGTTATTTTTATGTGCCAGACACTGTGGGGGTGCCTAGCAATGCAAGGCTGAAACAGAAGATGTGGGCCCAGCCCCCAGGGCTCACGGTTTAGTGGGAGAGATAACATAAAACACAGGCAACCAGCTATAATACTAGGATAATTAGGTGCTCAATAAATATTTGAAAAATGAATGATTGAGTGATTTTCTTCCAGGAATATTTGTTGTTGCTATTGTTGACTACATTGACTTTATAGTGGAGTGAGCAACCATTCCAATTTGTGAGGCCTGAGATGTTTCTTAGGACATGATACTTTCAGTGCTAAACTCAGGAAAGTCCCAAGCAAACTGAGATGAGTTGGTCATGCTATTTTACAGGTTTTTTTAAAAAAGGAAGGAAAACATGAAAGCAATTACAGTAACAGCAGCAACAACAGTTATGGGAGCAGAGAGAGGGGGCACATATCTTTTTAGGGAGGAAGAGGCAAGGCTCCAAGTTCATTAGACCAGGAACAATGTCTTGGTCACCGCTATATTTCCAGCACCCGGCACAGTTTTTGGCACATGGCTGGAATTCAACTGATATTAATCAAATACATAAATTAATTAATACAAGTTAGAAAGCATTCGAGCTGAGCCTTGAAGGCTCTGTAGCTTTTGACCATTGAAGAAACCGGTGTGTGGTAGAAGATTCAAAAAACAACAACAAAAAAATAAAGACCTTGGGTACAGTAATTGGTAAATGTGATATTTCATGGAGTCTAGTCTTTTCCTATGGCTATTAATATATTTCTTGGGGAAAGCCCTTGAAACAGTAAGTCTGTTGTATTTCCTCTATTCCTTTTTTCCATCTTGCAGACCCTCCCCCACCTCCATTTCTGCTTCCTTCCCTTTTCTCTGTTGGAAGAGATAATACTCTTTGCAGAAAGGACTCCATTAGAATGTCTTTCAGGGCAAGGCTAACTGGCAACTAAACCATCCAGGAAAACCTTCTGCTTGGGAATCCACTGAGGTGTAGGCTGAGCAGGAAAGATGCAGTTTGGCCAAATAAAGATAAACAGTCTGGATGGTTTGAGTGACATGGGAGCAGGAAAAGGTGAAGGGGCATTACCCTGAGAGGGTGCTTGGGGTCGCATAGTGGAAGGTCCAGGTGACGAATCACAGTTCACTGTGTCCTATTCCGCCTTGGGTCACACAGGTGTTTCCTACTGGATTCTTGTTATGGAAGAGAACGTGTGTATATTACTCATGTGAGGGAAAGAGAAACATTTATTGAGCGACTACTATGTGCCAACACTGTTGGGTATTTTTATAGGCATGAGCCATATACATGCATTTTGAAAGAAGGTATTATTTATCTCCATTTTACAAATAAAGAGACAGAGCCTTAAAGAGATTCAGTGACTTGCCCGAAATGTTAACTGGTACTTGGTACAAGCTAGATTTGAATTTGAGTCTGTCTGGCTTTACAGTGGTGGCTTCCCACTTCCCATCTTCCTTTTGTGTCTCAGTTAATTAAAGCAGAAACTTCCCCAGCCTCATCCCTCTTACTTCCTGACCCCTCTCAACATCAGTTCAGGCTTTCTCACCAAATCCACTCAACGTTTCCTTCCTCAGGGCTCAGAGCACTCTGTCCTCCTTAGGGAACAGTCAGGATCTTGGTATCTTTTTGACATTGAATATATTATTTCAACTTGGACTTTGTGATAGTTTTTAACTTTCACTATTTCTCAGTATTATTCCTAGCAAATGTGATTGTCTTATGAAGATGTGCTTCTTAAAGCGGCACAATTACCCACAATAGGAGGCTGTGCAAGGAGCCCAGGGAATCAGTCTCTCTCTTGGCACTGTTGGCTGTGATTTACTAGCAAAACAGAGAAAGAAAAGAAAACCTGGACTCCAGTCCAGGCTTTGCCACTTACTAGCCATGTGACCTGAGTCCCTTTATTTCTTCGGGCCTCAGTTATACTATCTGTAAAATGGATGAATTATACTTGCTTTGCTTATCTAACAAAACTGTATTGAGAGATTATCTTGAGTGAAGTAATAAATTATATCAGAAAATGTAAGAAGGATGTTTAAATCCTTTGTGGAACAAAGTAGTCATAAATAAAATGTGAAATGTTATTATTATTTCTTGGCAATTAGTTCAGGTAGAAGAAACAAACCCAAACCCAATCTAGCTTAAGCCAAAAAAAGGGGACTTTATTTGCTAAGATAAATCAAGGGCAGGGATGGAGTCAGCCTCAGAAATGGCTAGAGCTGGGTCTCCAGTACTGCCAGAATCCTCTCTATCTCCTTTCTCTTGGACTTGGTGGATGTTTGCCTCAGTCTCTCCTGCTCTTCGTGAGCTTCCTACATGTGGTGGACACTATGGTTGCTGAAGCTCCCGGCTTGCCTTCCAACTTTTGTAGTCTTTTTGAATTTGTGAAATATAACACAGAAATCTACATAATGATATATATATATATATATATATATATATATACAGTTTAGGCTCCATTTTTCTCAGCTTACCATCAGAGAGGGAAGAACATTTTTTTTTCCTATAATGCAGGGTAGAAAAATCCCATGAAAGCCCTGTGATTGGCCTGGTGTGGGTCATGTGCATGCCTTGGACAAGTCACTGTGAAACCAATGGTGGATGTTATCAGTGGTCCACCTCAGGACCTGAGACCTGTGGCCAAGGGGTAGAGAAAGGACAGACAGGTCCATGTCCATTTGTATTCACAAAGATGAAATTTAAACAATGAAAGCTACAGAAAGGGGATACTTCTGCAGGCTTCTGGTTTCTCCACGATCTTCCAGCTCTGGGGGTGCAGGCCTGCCTGGAGGTATAAGGGGGAACTTTGCACTCATTGTGCTTGGGATGTCTTGCCACTCCTTGCTTAAGATAAATTTGACCAAGTGTAACGTATAGGATAAGTACCTCCTTACTTTGTGGAACTTAGTATAGAAAATGGAGTGGCTCATGGATGAACTCTGACCTGTGCTCATACGCATCCCGATGTAGCAGAGAAGGCAGAAGTTGAGTAACTATGTGTGCTACAGAAGAGAAGTACAGAGCATCCAGTGGCACAGAACAGAGACCAAAGGATGCAGTGCCATCAGCTCAGTGAAGGGTCACGGTGGGAGGAAGGCCTTCGAGGTCAGGGACCAGCATGTGCAACAGCCCTGGGGTTGGAAAGAGCACAGTGGGGAAAATAAAAGCGGGCAAATGGGTCTTGATACAGAGAACTAGGGGGAGAATGACTCAAGATGTGAGGGAGGCAGGGGCCAGGTCAGTATCTCAGTGAATACTAAATACTAAGTACCCAGAGTGACTACTTCCCAGTGCTGTCTGTCCGTATGAGCAGGGTTGGTCTGTGATCACAGCAGGAGTCAATCCTAGTCCACCCTGCCCTGTCATGGATCGCCTTTAAAAGCAAAGTGAGCAACGGATGGAGCCTCAGCAGCTGGAAAGTAGTTGCAGGGCCATTTCTCCTTTTCAAAAGAGCTAAACCCTACTGCTAATAATGCCTATTATTAATGCTAATCATCATATTTGACACCTCTATTACCACAGAACATACCAGCCTTCAAAGTTCCCAGGAGCAATAATTACTCCTCTCTGCTCCCCTATGAAAAAGGTAAATGCGGGTCTGAGCACAGGGTGAGGAGCCATAAAGTCCTTAAAATGAGACTCCTTCTCTATGGCCTGGAGCAGAAAAAGGAATAGGGCACCCAAAAGCCCCTTTTGGCTCCTGACTGTAAAAAGGGAAGGCAGACAGGGGTAGGGAGGTAATTGTGGCCTCCCAGGTGTGCTGAGAGGTTTAATTAGAAGGTGTGAGGTTCGCTTTCATGAGGGAAAGGGCTGCTGAGCACTGCTTTTCCAGACTTCAAATTCCCCTTTTAGTGGACAGAACATCAGGGTTTAGACAACGGTGCTGGGATGAGGGACAGGGATGGGGACAGCAAACCCTCCCAGCAGATGGCACTTGTCTGGCTTAAAGAAGGCCAAGCCAGACCAAACTGCTTAGCTCTCTTGGGCCTGGAGCTACCATACAGGGAGAACCAAACCCTGTCATTCAGGCCCTATCTATTCTTGTGCTAAAGTGCTCTCAGGACCTGTTAGGTCTTCAGTGGCTCAGAAAACCTTCCTAGGGCTTTGCTTGGCTCAAATACGACTTTAAGTTTGGTTCTGTGCCCTCATTCCCTGGCCTTCCCTCAGATGCATTCATTCAGCCTCCACTGTGTGAGAGGTCCTGTGCTAGGCAGTAGGGATACAACGGTGGAGAAGCATGACCCCCAAGCTCATCGTTTGCTGAGAAAATGGAAGCAGAGATAAACGACTCCCATTCAGCATGATGCACTTTGAGAGGGAAGTGCTGGGAACTGTGGGAGCCCAGAAGAAGGGCATCCATCCAGGTTAGGGAGACGGGGAATGCTCTCTAGAAGGGTTCAGTTAGCCTATCCAGATTCATCCCACTGAACCCAGTTCTCTGGAAAAGAAGCAATCCAAACCACCCAGGCTCCTCTGTGCCACGGCCACTTCTCATGCAAGCCTATAGCTCTGAGTGCCTGCTCCAATTCTATAGCACTTCCAAACGACCTTTGTGTTTTTGGGCATCTCTTTAGGCATGGCATTTTGTGTTCTGAATGAGAGAATGAATAACAGTAGCTACAATTCCTTACCTTTGATCACTGCTTAGCAGTTTACAGAGCACACCCACAGCCATCACCTCATTGCTCTCTCCCACAGTCCCACGCTACTAAGCTCAGAGTTTAAGGGATGGGCCAGGCAACCAACTCATTGCACCCTGTCTTTTCTGTGGTATTCTGGCTGCAGATGCACAAGCGGAGAAGCATTAAGATCTAGGATATGCCTGCTCTTTACCTGCTAAGTACTTCTCAAGTGTGGTGCCAATTAATCTTCATACCAGTCCAGTGAGGGTGGCATCATATGACCCCCTTTTATAGATGAGGGAACTGAATCTCAAGAGGTAAGGTCATTGGCCAGTGTCCCACAGCTCATAAGGAATGGAGCTGGGGTTTCTGCTAGTGTGGGCTTAACCCCTAGCCTGTTCATGTTTGCCTATACTATGTGACTTGGTATTAACCTTGGTATTTATCTCTCAGTGCCAAGCAGATAGTAGGGCTTAGTAAAGGTTGGAAGTCTGATTTGTTCATTTGCATTCTCTTTCTACCTCACTTTCTCATTCTCAGGGTGGGGCATGCAGAGGTGAGGGGAGGAAGTTTTGTCCTGGGGTACTAGTTTCATGGCCACTAAAGAAGTATCAGTCCCTGGCTGGTCACTTGTTCTTTTTTACCCCCTGGAATGTGCCCAGTGAGGACGAGGTTGTTGAGATGTCAGAAAATGACTGCTCAAGGTGGATGGTTCCTTTCTGTCCCCCTCCTCTCTAGGCCTGAGTATGGTTGGGGCAGCTGCCCAACAACCAGGAATAGCTCTGCCAACCAGAATATACACGCGCTTGGCCAGAGCCAGGGGCACGCTGTCCAGGCCGTTCCTTTGGGCCCCCATTTTCCCAGCCTCCTTGCCAGTCAGCACTCTTGGATCTATTTCATGACCTCTGTGTCTCTTAGAAGTCGTGACTTTCTTTCTCATTTACCAGGGAATCTTCTGGTTGTCTTTATTCAATACCAGTCTCTGTGCCAGGCACCCACGTGTCAGAGAGTGTGGAGTTGAACACTGCCTCTGCCCTTGAGGCATTCGCAGGCTGGGGGCCCTTGAACCCTCCACCCAGAGTGGAAAGTGTGGATGGAAAGAAGTCCAGAATTTTGCATATTCATGGAGGAGAAGCACCTGAGCAGGCAGGGAAGACTTTGAGGGGAGTGGTGCATAAGTTTGGTTTTAGAGGATGCAAAGGGATTGTCCAGGAAGGAATTAAATGAAGAGTTGTTTTTTTTTTTATCCATTTATTGGTCCTTGTGCCCTGAGGAAATACAAAGGTATGTACACACACTCCGTGGGACAGCCTCTAGACATGGGAACAGCTCGAGTGCTATGCTGTGTGTAGCTTGGTTTCTCATTTGTGAGCATCTCTACCTTCCTGACTAGTGTTGTGGTTCATAGCTTTCTTCTTATCTTTGAGCATTTTCCCTGAACTTGCTCCATTTTGACAGCCAGAGCTGGATTGTTGCCTTCTGGCCCGACACTGGCCTTTTCATGCAGCCGGGAATCACGGTGGCACTTTTGGCAGGTGTGTCCTCTGCTGACTCACCCCAGGTTGCCTGGTCCCTGGAAGCCTTAGGCCTCACGCTCCAGGCTGTACTGCTAAGTCACGTATCCCCAGCCATTTGCTGGAGCCACTGGTGTTAAGGAGTCTTGTCCAAGGCCTGACATTCAGGCTTGTGAAATTCTGCCGTGGGTACATTTAGTCCATCCATCAAGCCTGTCTGGAATCTTGGTTCTCTTTCTTAATACTTGCTAGCCTGTTTCCTAGCAGGATTTCCTCCCTGCTCATCCATCCAGTAGACTGCAGCTAGAAAAGCTTTTTGAAATGCTGTTTTCCTCATATTCCTTCTTAGTTTCAAATCCTTTAACACTGCTAAATGGAAGAGTTCAAACTCATTACAGCATACACGACTCTTCATGATCTAGCACAATCGACTTTTTAGACTGTTTTTCCTGCCCAAATAAGGATGATAATCATTTCTGTGTCATAGGACTTTTGTGAGGATTAAATGAGTTCATACTAGAAAAGTGCTTACAACAGGTTTTGCAAGAATTGTGAGGGGTCTGTGATCTTATGCCACTTGCAAACTAGTAGGTCTGCCTGGCACAGTTTCATGACTGCTAAGTCAGACACGAGGACTGTATCGCTCACAGCAATAACAGTAGCCAGCGTATCAGTGTTTTCCTATAACCGTTTCCCGAGCTCCAGTTTCCACAGGGCGTCATGAAGAGGGTCAGATGACAACCTGACATCTGGGGTTGCATTAAGAAAAGAAGCCCTGAGCTCAGGGAACCCAGATCTTTTATATAATGGGCTCTAAGCAAACCTGCCCTCTGATGGAGGGGGCTACTGTCTCTGTCTTCCAAGTCTGTTCCTATATAGGTATCCTCAAAAAGATGGTCCGAAACAAAGACAGTCAGTGCCTCTGCTCACGAAATGTGCAGAGATGCCAGACACCGTGGCGCTGTTTCCCAAAAGGGGCCATGTGAGTCCTAAGTGCTATGTAAGTGCTGGTCATGCTGAGGATGATGGTGGTGGTGGTGTGCTCCCTTCGCTTCAGTGTGCTGGGTCTTCTCACTGACCTTCGAACGTGACTTCTGCCCTCCGTGCTTTTACTCGTGCAGTTCCTCACATTTCCCCATCCTCTGCCCCTTTCTAAATACTCTGCACCCAGTTCTAGCTTCTCCAGTACAGCTCCCCTGACCACCCCGATTCTAACGGAGCTCCTCTCTAAACTGACGGTGCCATTTGCTCCATTCTCTCAGCACTTAGCAAATACTGTTTCCCTCCCTCCAAGATCTTTGCAAGGCTCTTCCCTCCACTTGGAATTCCTGCTTCTCTCTCTTTAGATGAATTCCACCTCATTCTGTGTTTATCAGTTTAGAGCACACTTTCTCCCAGAAAAGTTTCCTGATCTCCCCTGGATCCAGCCTGGATTGGAGACCTCCCTTTGCGCCCATGGTATCAGTGGTGACCTCCAAGTGGCATTTCTTGCCTGGCTTTTCCTCAAGCCTTGGAGATCCTGAAAGACCCTTGTGTGCCTGGCACCTGCCCTAGTACCTGGCACACAGAGGCTCTTAATTACCATTTACAAATGAATGAATGATTGCATGAATGTGTGAATACCCATATCACATATTCATGCAAATTTAACCAACAAGTCTAAGTGTGTTGGAAGCTCCTGGCAAGTGTCCAATAGTCACAGATACTTCAGTGGGTGTTTAATATCTTTATTGATTGATGAGATAGGCAGTTAGTCACTATGTTCCCTTTCAGATGTGCCAGTGTCACCGTGCTTTAAAGAATACCTGTGAGGCCATGCAGACCCCTACTTGAGGACATATAACATACATTGTCAAAGGTATTATTCATTCTGACTTTATAGAAGGGAAAATTCTGGTAAGCCTCCTCAAAGCAATTTAAAAACCATAAATTTCATGTTCCTCTAACTTAGTAAATATCAAACTCATTTTGTCCTTAATAGTCTACAAAATCAACACTAGTTTAAACTAATGGTCTGTTTATAGTGTTCATGGCAAGTTTCAAATTGCAAATGCATTTTTACAGTGGCTTTTGAAGGTTGATTTTGGAAAGAATGACAGAACAGTCACCATGAAACCTGGAGCTGAGTTTGAGGCTCGCTCCCAGTTTTCCATAAAGTGATTAAATTATAGCAAGGAGTGGGAAAGCTTGGAAACTCAAACCAAGGGATATGAGTCCGGAGGACACGCGCAGAGGCAGAGATCACAGTGATTAAAAACCAGCCCTCTGGGGGCAGAAGAGCCTGCATTTGAATTCTGCTTCTCTTAAGTACTGAGCCTCAGTGTCTTCATTTGTAAAAGGAGGATAATGGCATGCAGCATAGGATTATCCGGAGAATTAAGTGAGTTAACACGTGCTAAAAAAAATAAAACACCTGAGCACAGTGTGTGGCATGCAGTAAGCCTTTAAATGGTGGCTGTCATTATTATTATTGCTGATTTATAGTCAGAAAGATAGATTTGTATCGCACCCCAGTTGCTAACAGCTGTGTGCTGGGCACCTCAAGCCCAGGGACAAGAGGAGTTCCTTAACTTTCCTATGCCTCAGTTTCCTTATCGATAAAGTAGGGACCATAATAATACCTGGATCATAGGGTTGATGTGATGATAAATTGGCATATGGTATGTAATGTGCCTCAGGAATGTATGGTTATGGTAATCACTCAGTAACTGTTAGGTAGAGAAATAATGTTAATAATAATTATTATTCCCTTAATCTCTTTTTCCTCATTTGTAAATCTGGGAATACTGGTGTTGTTACATGGTCATAAGAAGTGGAAATATTTGCAAAGCACCTAACCCTGTAAGGCACATAGTAAGGCAGGCACATAGTAAGTAGGTTCTCAAGAGATGGAAGCTATTGTTTCTAGACCCTCTTCCTGCCTCTGCCTGGTTTCCAGTTCTGGATCAATGGCTGCAGCACTTTTGATTTTCAGGGGCTTCTCTGACAGCACTGCGTGGGGGTGAGGGGCACCGAGGGCTAACTGCAACCTGGAAGTGAACTTCCCTAATCAGCGCAGCAGGATTCCAACAGCTGGTTCTACTTTGGAATCAATTGGAACCTCCTGGGCCCCTTGCTCTTTTTCTGCAAGGAGCAAATGGCATCCCACAGCTAAGATTTAGAAATTTGCCATACCGTATCAGAAACAGATCCAGCCTCCGGCAAGGTCAAGGTTCCCCAGACTGGGGCTCCAGCTCTGAAACCTCTGCAGCCTGCTTGACAGCCTTGGAGGCTGAGCCTCTGGCCTGAGGTCAAGGCTGCCTGTGGTACTGTCAACAAGCACTGTCCTGGTGCTGGCTGACTAGGAACTGCCACCCAAACCGCCCAGATTTCCATTTCAAAGAGTGAGTCAAATTCGGATGTGGAGAGCACGTTAAATAACAATTTTTAGGATATGAGTGTGAGAGTGCAGCAGCAAGAATGCGTTTGATTTGGAGAGGAACTGCTTCCTAAATGCGCGCCTCATAATTTCTTCCATGTGTCTACATTCCTGGTGGGCCCCTGAGGCCTCTTTAGGGCCTCCAGAGTGCTAGCTACCCAGGGTGCTGTAGGCACCAGAGGATGTTGGTTGAATGGCTGTTACTACTGCCTGGGGCTTGATGAGTCACTAGGTAAATGAGCAGCAAGCTGAGATGGAGTCCCAATTCTGAGTTTCCTGGCTGTGTGACTTCAGGAAAATCCCTTGCCTTCTCTGAGCTTCCCTTTCCTCATTTGAAGAATGAGGGCTTGACTATATGCTCTTAAAGGCCCCTACTAGCACTTTGATTTTCTAATCACAAGTGATCACAGATGCCATGATTGCTCAATGAATGAAAAATAGCAACTGCCATTAATTAAGCTGTCCTGCTGCATACTTTACGGTATCCGTGAGTGAACTGAATGAGCAGATGCAAAGATCTATCATCTCTTCCAGAAAAAAAGAGGAAAAAGGGTGGTAAAGTACCCTTTGAGCACACCCTAATGGGTGGACATTTTGAGCACCCATTAGGTATTAGACACTATCCTAGATGCCTTAATGCCTTGTTTTGTCCTCTTTTCAAATTGGAGGATATTCTTACCACAATTTATAGATGCTTAAAGGGGTTAAATAACTTGTCGCATAAGTAGTATAGTCAAGGATTTCAACCCACTTTTGCATCTTGGAAAGGCTATGTGAATCCAATTTCCTGCTGGATTTTGAACCGTCTTCCTAAGTGTTGCTGACAATCAGGAAGTGCTCAGGCCCCAGGAAATCCTGAGTAAACACTGATTAAATGGATGAGGAGCATCTTAGTGATCTGCCTGGAGAGAGGTGGGGCTCTGCCCAGGGCACACTGTGCCTGTGAGGAGGGTGGGGCATGGTAGGGCCCAAGCTCCTGAGTCCCCTGGCCTTCAGGCAGCAGTGTCTGCCCAGCACCCCAGACACATAAGCACGTCTGGGCCAGCCCTGCCCTGTTTTTCTTTAGAAGAGGATTCAGTGATCAGGATGGCAAAAGGCACTTGGTTCAGCTTCTGGAGAACAGAAAGAATTGGCAGAAAGACTGGAAGTAGGAGGGGAGGAGAAGAAACAGGGTCCAGAGACTGGGCCCAACTGGACGGGGGCCTAGAATTCCAGGAAGAGTGGTTTCCCCTTGGGCAGGGCATCCCACCACTCCTGTTTCATGTACCTGGGTTGGTGGGTGAGCCTGGTGCCAGCCTGTAAGGACTGCTGGGAGGAGGCCCATGCCTACTTATAAACTGAGAGATGGACACCCACATGCCCTCACCTCCCACCCCCTTCGCCCAGGCCTTCCTCCCCACCGGACAAGGCCTCCAGAAACGCACGGACTTTACAGAGTGTTGTGAAGCTCATCCCAGGGAATCTGTCCTGGTGAGAGCAAGAGGACACAGGGTTGCTTGGATTCCTTGCTCCCACTCAAGAGGCTTTCTGTCTGCAAGCACCTGAAATTTTGTTAGTCATGCTTTTATGAATTCAACAAATACTTGCCAAACTCCTACTGTGATCTTGACATTCCTAGACAGTAGATATAAAATAGCTACCAAAAGAGAATTTATTACTGCCCTTGTGGCACTAACAGTCTAATTACAGGGTAGAGTGGAGGTGGGGGGCATTTTAGTTTCCTTTGGCTGCCATAACAAAGAGCCGAAAACTGGGTGGCATAAAATAGCAGAATTTTATTCTTTCACAGTTCTGGAGGCCAAAAGTCTGAACTCAAGGGTCTGATGGAGTCGGTTCCTTCTGCACGCTCTGAGGGAGAGATTCTGTTCCGTGTCTCTCTCCCAGCTCCTGGTGGCTACTGGCTGCCGTCCTCGGTGTTCCTTGGCTTGTAGCTGCATAACTCCAATCTCTGCCTCTCTCTTCACACCACCTCTCTTCTGTGAGTCTTGTCTCCTTCTCTCTTCTCTTAGGACATTTATTACTGGATTTAAGGCCCATTCTGATCAAGGACATCTCACTTCAAGATCCTCATCTATATCTTCGAATATCCTTTTCCAAATAGTCACATTCACCAGCTTCCAGGAGGACGTGTCTTTTGGAGGAGAGCAGGCAATCCACTTGCAGGGGCAAGAATAAAGTTAAATAAACATAATAGCATATTGTGATGAGTGGTGAGAGGGGAAGAGAAAGCTGGAAAGTTGTGGAGCAGAGATAACACGCCTATTGAACACTTAATTTTTCCGAACCTCACATTCTTTATGTGAAAAATGAGATTAATCATGCCTAACTTACAAAGTTGATGTAAGGATTCAATTGCTTGAGTGTTAAACACATAATTGTTGGTTGAAAAAACGATGAATATGTTTCTGGCAAATAATTATGTATAGGATTTCTTCTTCCACTGGCCTCAAATTTTCCTCTTCTTCATTCATTAATTATTCTTCATTTGTTCATTCATCCATCCAGTATGTTTTGAGACCCTATTCTGTGCTAGGCTTTAAAAAAAATTAAATATATTTTATTTATTTATTTTTAGAGAGGGGGAAGGGGGGAGAGAGGGAGAGAAACATTATTGTGTGGTTGCCTCTCATGTGCCCCCAACCTGGGACCTGGCCCGCAACCCAGGCATGTGCCCTGACTGGGAATCGAAACCGCGACCCTGTATGGTTCGCAGGCTGGCACTCACTGTGAACCATACAGAGTCACGATCCACTGAACCACACCAGCTGGGGCATGACTGTTTTTTAAAATAGGCCCTGGGAATACTGCAGGGAATAATGTAGACAAAAATTTGGTTTTCCCATTGAGCTTGCATTTTCATCATTGCGATGGTTAACTTTATTTGTCAACTTGATTGAGCCACAGGATGCCCAGATATTTGGTCAAACATTATTCTGAATTTCTGACAGTGTTTTCAATTGAAATTCACATGTGACTCAGTAGACTGAGTAAAGCAGATTATTCTCCCTAATGTGGGTGGGCCTCATTCAATCAGGTGAAGGCCTGATTAAAACAAAATGACTGACTCTCCCCTGAGTAAGAGAACTCTTCCTACTTGATGGTCTCTGAACAGAGACATCAGCTCTTTTCCTGCCTTGTGACTCAAACTGAAACATCAGCTCTTCCCCTGAGGCCTGCCAGCTTTCAGGCTGGAGCTCATCCCTTTGGCTCTCCTGATTCTCAGGCTTTCAGACTCATATTGGAATTAAACTATTGGCCTTCCTAGGTTTCCAGTTTGCTGACTGTAGATCTCGGGACTTGTCAGCCCCCATAATCATGTGAAGCAATGTCTTTTAATCTCCTTCTCTCATTCTGTTTCTCTATATTCTCTGACAAATACAGTAATCATAATCACCATAATCTTGTTTGTATCTCTCTAGCACCTTTTTCATCTGTTATCTTTTTTTTTATCCACAAAACAACATTTTGAAGTAGGCAGAGCAAACACTGTGAAAACCCTCATTTTACCAAGGAAGAAACTGAGGCCTAGGAAGGATTCCCTTTAATTGACTGGGGCTGATCTGTGCCCCCCCCCCACACCTCAAGAGAAAGATCCTTAGGTCGCTGTAGCCAGAGGACCTCCAGGAATTTGGAGGAAAGGTTATGCTCAAGCCATGTTTCCTAAATCTCTTTAATAAGACAGCAGAACCTCAATTATTATTATTATCGTTTTTCTTTTTGTGGCTAGGATAGAAGAACAACTACTCTCCTCTCTGATTTTTAATGTAACACTGGTCATCATTTAGGAATCTCTTAAGATCCCCTCAGGGGAAAATAAGAGACTGCAAAACTGTGGGCTAGGAAAATTTTGTGAAATATATATGCAAGATCTTTAAGAAAATCTTCAACTGGACATAAAAAAAAGTTTAATGGGTCATGGAGACTGAGGTTTAAAAGGATTTTAGAATTTATCAATTCCAGCCCCTTCTTTATACAGCAAGAACACTGAAGCCCAGAGGGCAACTGGCTTCCCAAAGTTCATAGTGGAAAAGGAATATGTTGACATTATTGCTCAGATAATCGACTTCCAATCCAGTGCTCTGTTCGTTATTTTATGCTTATGCAGTAAATGCAAAGACTCTCTTCTCCCTTTTCCTCAGCTCTTGGGGTCATTTCATGCCAACTCTGTGGAGTGGGGATGGAATGGTAGTAGAAAGTGTGTTCATACTCCCTCTGGTTTTCTCTACATTCTTTGCTCACAGATGATCCTTTAAAATGCAGGATACCACTGGTGGCCCTGCATTCATAAGTAAAATATTTTGGAGTCAAATAGACTTAGGTTTCAGTCCCAGCTCTCTTGCTTGCTACCTTTGGAAACTTGGACAAATTCCATAACATCTCAGACATCAGTTTCTTCATCCACTAAATAGACCAATGTACCACTCTAATTTTCACATGAAGAATAAATAAAATAATGCATGTATGACACTCAGTACAATGCCTAACACAGCAAGTGCTCAAAACCACTACCAATTATTATTAAGGTGAGATCCAGCATCAAGAGATCTGAGTGGGGGGAAAGTAGGCCAAGACCATATAGTAGGTCTTCAAGGTTAAGTTCAAGGCTGCTTCCTCTGTCCACTCCAGCTAGCAGTGAGTACATTCTCCTCTGAATTTAAAGTCATTTTGTTGGCCTTTCATGACATGCCACACATGTTGTCTTGCATTGTGCCCGTATCACCATGGGAAGCTTCTTTCTTCTCTAGCCCAGGAATGGAGGGTGGGGAAGGGAGAATACCTCCCTCAGAGGAGTTTTGAGAGATTTGGATAATTCTGAGAGTGCTTGGAAAACTGAAAATAATTAAACAAACTCTCATTCATTCATTTATTCACATGTTTATCAAGGAAACGCTGCTGTGTGCTTCACATTGTACTTGATGTTGAGAAAACATTGGCGAGTAGGACCCTGTCTCTGTCTCCTACAACTTTATAGTTAAGTGCACTTCAATATATGAGATGATGATGATGATGATGGTTATTTTAATAGTTATTTTCATCAAATTTGGGGGATAGATGTAAGCTCTCAGATGTCAGGGACCTTCATGAATATTAATGATATAACATGCCGGGGGTCACATCAGAAATGACGCAAATGAAACACTCAGAATATGATCACTCAGTTTCCCTGCTTAAGGTTCGTCAGTGGCTCCAGGGATGAAATCTTAGCTTTTGAAGCAGGGCATTTTTTTTGAGGTTCTTCATGTGAGCCATGTGCCGTTGCTCAGCCCTCTGTAAATCTCACTTTGTGCTCCAGCCACACAAAACTCCATTTAGATTTCTCACACCATCATTCTTTTCCTCGTGCTGTTAATGCTGTAATTCCCCATTTTTCCTCTTCTTAGCCAACCCTTGCCTACCCTGTAAGACACCACCTCTTCTAGCACCCTGTCTATCACTCGTTACGGAGGGCCAGATACCTGTGTGCTCAGTGGCCTTCTGTGACTACCTCCATTAAAGTGGCAAATGCTGCCATTTGTATTTTTGTCTGTACCCCTGATAGATTCAATCCTCCCTGCCAGTGACTCTGTGTCCCTGACATTCAACATAGAAGTGGGGACAGAAGGGCTTAGTGTGTATTGGTAGAGTTAATGAGTGTCATTCATCATTCACTCTTTGCTACCTTCTCAAGTCTTGGGTTGAATACATTAATCAAGCATCCACTCAAAGTGGGTTAGGAAACAGAAATTGTTTTCCAAGATGAGGAGTTGGATTTTTACCCAAGGCCTCTTGGAGCCCTCTGAATCTGTTGTCACCATAGAGATGGGTGTGGATTCCTGGGATATCAAGGGCTGGAGCCTGTGAAAGGCGAGAGACTTTGAGACTCCTCTCTGTCCCAAGAGGGCTCAGACATGATTCTCAGTGTTGTCAATGTCAGGAGAGGAGAGGATGGCCCCGTTTTACCCAGTGGTTGCAGTCCTAGACTGAGGACGTTCAGCCTGTTGTCTAAGAAGTGCCTTTTTTAACTTAATTTTCTCCTGGGATCCCCACGGCATAATTCAAATAATTTGTACTGTGGGGGTCAGAAAGACTGGACTGGAATCCTGGTTATTCTAGTTGCCAGTTGTATGACTTAGGGATCCTGTTGAGTCTTTGTAGGATGCCCACCTCACATCATGGTGGAATAGGTTTAATAGGATGACATCTGTGCTGTGTAGCCCAACGTCCAGTCCTCATACACATCCAATGACTGTGAGTACTCATCTTTCCCTATCACGAACACTCATGCTGAACATGCTTCCAACAGTTACCACTTGACTAGCCATGTTGGAGCCAGGAAGATGTTTCTTGAAATCTGGTAACAAGAACAATGACACCAGAGCTTGTAGTATGTGGAGTGTTACTATGGGCCAGGCGCTGTCCTAGGTGCTTACGCACATGATTCTTTACAGTAGCCCTATGGAGAGGTATTATTGTTATCCATACTGTGAATCCTAATTTTCAAAGGAGGAGACTGGGGCACAGAGAGGATACTAATCTACTAATCTTGCCCATGAATACACAGCTGGTAAGTGGGGAGGCAGGAATTCTGCTTCCAGAGCTCCACAGTACTAATAGAGCTGGTGAACCACTCACACTTCGGCCAGTTGGAGATTTTGGTGAATAACAGCTAACTAGTGGTGCCATACCAAGCCACTACAACCTCAGCCTGGAGCAAAGAAACTTGGTCTTCTAGCAAGTTTGTGGAGGTCACATTATCACCAAGTGTCTGATTTCCAATGCCTTTTGGAATGTTAAAAACATTCAAGGTACCCCTCTCTCAATGCCTTTATCACCTTCCCAGACCTTTTGAGTCCAAGGGTCTAAGGTTGGAAACTCCAATGTCACCTAACCTTCCAATGAAGCAGAACAGAGAAACAGGAGGGTGGGGGGTGGGGGCAGGTTGTGGTGGAGAGGGCAGTTATAATCAAAGTACTAATTATCACATTTAGCTTGATTATAATAAGCAACACATTTTATCAAAAACAACACATTAAAATTTACCAATAACTTTCCATGTAATGACTCATGGTTCCAATAATAATAATAATAATAATAATAATTTGATGCTAATAACAACCAAGATTCATTAAGAACATTGGTACTTTATTAGGCCATTTTTAAATATTAGTTACTCTTCACAACAATGAGAGATGTATATTTTCTCTGGTTTACAAATGAGTAAGCAGGTTCATACATTACCTTGCTTAATCTCTGTCGTAACCCTTTCAGGCTGGTTCGCTTATGATTCCCATAACAGATGAGGAAACTGAAGCTCAGAGAGGCTAAGAAACTTGCCCAAGTTCACGCAGCGAATTGGAGACAGAGCTGGTTCTCAAGCCCAGATTTTCCTGACTCAAAAGTCTGAGTTTTGAATCACTGTGCTAAAGTTCTCAAAATAACCCATGCAGCAGGCAAATATCACCCCCCTTTTGCAATGGGAACCTGGAGATAATGGGAGGAGGGAACGGCTTACCTAACATTTTCTCAGCTTTCCCGGGCTCTGTGGATCATAATGCCTAGTAGTTGCACATAAGGGCTTTGGAGCAGCTGGTGCTTAGCACAGTGCTGGGACCCGGTGAGCTATCAGTAAATGATTGCTGCTGTCATTTTCAGCGTGGGAGTTGAGCAGCTCACAGTCTTGGACACACACCTGGTACCTGTGTCCTGGGCTGTCCGCATTCTGTTTTATGCCAGCTTGTGCTCAGCCCACAGGAGTTTTCTATCGTTTCCACTCAATGCCCACTGATGACACATTGCCCTGATAAAAGCCACCTGCGTCTTTGTAGGGAAAGTGTGCCTTTGTGGGAGGTATGTCTGAATGGATGTGGCCTGGAGGAGACCCTTGGAACAGAGGCTCAGCCCCTGACTCACACTGAGCTGTCCCCCATCTGGCTGAGATTGGCCCTGGAGCCGCCCACCACTCCAGCACCCGCTGTCTTCTTGGCAGAGACCTCCGGCGGCAGGCTTTGGACTCCAGGCTGCAGAATTACTCACTCGCTGATTCTTCCGCTGGCATCTGCTAGTATCCAGGAAGAGGGCTTTGTATTCTCTCTTTCTCACTCAGCTTTTTCCCTGTGTTTTTTATTGGGTGAATTGCTGGAGCCAGAGTTGGATTGCTCTCCCCTTTCCTCCGAGGACTAGGATCCCTCAAGAATCATCTCTGCACTTGAAAGGCTGGGAAGAAGTCAAACACCAGTTCTGGCTCTGTGCCTCTGGAGGAAGACTTAGTCACTTGGTTACCATCGGCTGAAATGGATCAGAGATGTCACAGGGAGGAAAGGCACTTCCTATGAGTTAGCAGAGCATGGTCTTCAAAGAAAAAATGGCCTTTTTATCACACAGAGAAAGTTAGTAGCAAACTGATTTCCTCTTCTGGGAGTTCTGACTCAGATTCCCTAAATGCTGCTGTTAGCTGGTCCCTTCCACTCAGCACACAGAAGTCATGGGAGGCATGTGACAAAAATGTGGAGCTGGGGAGAAGGAAAATTAGACGTTTTACATACATAGTCTCATTTTATTGCCACAGTGACCTAATGTCATTGTCTCCACTTTTCAAGAGTTAAAAAGGTGAAACTCAAGAGTGGTGTCTGAATACATCCTTGCCTGTCCAAGGTCACACAGTACATGGCAGAGCCGACATATGGACCAAGTGTGTCTAATGCCAAAGTCACAGTAGGGGAAGCAGCTCTTCTGTCTCTCTCTCTCTCCCTGTTTCCTTTTCCCTCTCTTCCATTTGTCACCCATACCTTCCAAAGAGTCAGAGATCTCCCAAAGGATTGTATAACACAACACACTGCCTTGCATACAGTAGGTGCTCAATAAATGATTCTGAATTTCTGTGCCATGCCTTTTAAGAGTGTTTGCATTTTCAAAAAGGGCTCCTGGAAAAGATAATAGCTGACACCGCCAACTAAATGGTGAATATCTAGCGCAGGGGATCTTTAATGAGGCAATTCTTCCCTCTTCCTCCCCGCCTTCCTCTTGTGTTTTCTCTCTCTTTCAGCAAAACACTGGCACTAATCTAAGTGCTTTATAAATATTTACTGATTTAATCCTCCTTACCACTGTATGAAGTAGGTACTATTATTACTAGGGGCATCTCATTTTGCAAATAAGTAAATGGGGCACACAGAGAGGGGCTTGGTTTTCTGCCCAGGAACACACCACTTAGAATCGGTGGTGCTAGAGTTTGAAGGTGGGCAGTGAGGCTCTTTAACCACTGCCAGCGCACTATGCGGCCTGTCCAGGTGGGGATAGCTTCCTGGAGCCACTTCCATCCCTCACACCCACCTGACTTTGAATGTTTTCCAAGGTGTGTTCTCATGTCTCATTGCATCTGATCCTCATCACCATCTGTGAAGTAAGGACCATTATTCCCATTTACAGCAGAGGAAACCCAAGCTCCAGGAATGTAAGTGGCTTGCTCAAGGTCACACAACTGGTAAGCCGGCAGAGCTTGGGAGGTGAACTGATGTGTGGCCCATTTATTTCCATGAATGAGGCTGGTGCTAAGGAGTTGGAGCTGACCAGAACAAAGACAAAGCTTTGAGCAGGAAAAAAAAATTGCTTAATGTGCCCATTTTTTTTCTCAACAATCGGACAGGGGAAATGTGTGTGTGTGTAATAGTCATAAAGTATTCCTCAGACCTTGAGGTTTTAATAAAATGTGAAAACAGTTTTTACCAGCACCCTCCTTTCCCTCTTGGTTTTTAGGCTCTGCATAATTTAAGGAAATGTAATCCATATGTTTGATTATTCATACTTCCATCATCAAAAAATGTTGTTGATTTTTTGAGGAGCGTTTGATGTTCTGGAAGACTTTGGCTAGGGGCAGTAGAGAAGAGAGAAGAATTTTTTTAAAACAGCATCCTTCCTTTTCCTACTTTCATTTTTCTTGAAGAACACTTTATGGAATTTCATTGGGCAATGAATGAGTGGTCACTAGAATATTTCACTTTTTCCTGTAGATTTTAAACACAGCAATGAGTCCAGGGGTGCAGTTCTCAGTCTCAGGGCTCTTATGTGGACAAGAGGGGCATTAATATTTATGGAATTCTTACCCTGTGCAGACACTTGACTCAAATGTCTTATGCAGTGTTCACAACACCCCCGGGAGGAGGTGCCATTGGCTCCATTTCATAGAAGAGGGGAGTGAGGCTGTGAGGCCAGGAAGTGGTCCAGCTGGAATGCAAGTCTAGCTTTGCCTGACCCCAAAGCTGTGGTCCTTGTACCTTTCAGCTTCATCAAGAGAATACAAGGGTGTTTGCCACACAATCAACACATTACCTAATTTCATTACATTATCGTCCCTCTCCCGCTAACTAGCCTCTGCACCCAAATCACTTCCTCCCAGGAGCCCTTGCTCACCTCTACAGGTAGTGAGAGCTAAGGGTTTGAGTTCTGTGTCCCCATTCATTGAGCATCTACGGTGTGCTGATTGCAGAGCTAGGTGCATGGAGGGACTGACATGAACCAGATAAGTCCCCTCCCGTCTGGAACTAAAGCAAGTTGGGCTGGCTGATGTGCCCCCGACACTGACAACCCTTCCAGAGCATGATACCACCTCCTCAAAGAGGCCGTCCATCTAAAGAAACCTTTCAGTGACACTCTGTCACTTCAATCTGTTTTAATTTGCAACATAGCACTTTTTACAACATTGTTCTTCTTTATCTATGTTTTTATTTATTATCTATCTCCACCACTCTCCCTTTTCCTCTAGAAGTGTAACAGTTCCTGGCATGTAGAAGGAAGGCACTTAAGAAATACTTTTCGGAGGGAAGCATGTGTTATTTATCACTGCATCCCTAGGCCCTAAGATAGCGTCGGGATTTAGTAATAACACCATCCAATATTTACTGAGTGCTTATCACATATCAACCACTGTTTGAAGGATTTTACAGGTATTATCTCGGCCTTGTAAAAAACCTTTGAGGTAGTTACAACTATTATTCCCATTTTACAAATGAGGAAACTGAAGCACAGATAGGCCAAGATCCCCCAGCTAGCAAAAGTAGAACAGTTTCAAACCCACACAGTCTTGCCCCCAGAGCTGGAGCTCTTGCCCATGATTTTAAGTGTTTAATGAATACATGAATGATTGGGAGAGCTATAGCGAAGCAGCATATGGTGGAAATGATGTGCGAAGTGTAGAGTGTAGAATCAATGCATTGTAACTGACAGAATCAAACATTTTGGAGAAGTTGACAATGAAGCTTAGCCTTAGCTAAGACTGAGGAAAGGACAACTTAGGCCTAGAGACAAGGGAGGGGTGAGGAGGAGTGGGAAATAAGACTAGAAAGGAGGGGGCCCAATAGTGGAGAGTTTCGAATGTCAGGCCAACAGAAGTGGCCTTGATGGTGTGGGAATGCTGTACCACAGAAGGTTTTCACCCAGCGAATACCATGATCAGAGCCTTTTGTTTTACGCTGTCTTTAACCTTGTGTTTGAGCCGCAGGTTCAGATTGCATATTGCATCTCATTTAGTTGTCCAAGTCCTCCCTGGAGGTCCAAAGTGCCATTCCCATTTTACAGATGACACTGTGGATGTCCAGAGAGTTGAATTTCCCCAAGTTTATCAGCTATCAACAGTCAGCACGAGAGCTCTAATTCCCGTCTGCCCGAACTTTTCCACTACCAGGTAGGTGACCATTCCCACAACTCCAGGAAGAAAGGAATGATGCCACTAGGCCCACTTCAACTTCCTGAGGGAAAGGAGGAATATTCCCTGGTCACCTCTCCCTTCTCAACATTTAGGCCATTTCCAGGGGAGAGCATTTCTGGTGTGGAGGGAGGAGTGGGAGCGTGGGGATGGCGGGACAGGCTGGGGCATTAGGGAGAGAGAGCCTTGTGGAAGAGGGGAAGACGGGCGGACGGGAAGAGAGACAACAAATTGTTTCTGGATGGAATTTTCCAGACAGGGCCGCAGTCAGAGAACAAATGTGCCTTCTGAATTTTCACTCTAATTGTTATTGACCTTTAGTGCGATGAGCAGAATTACTCTCCCCTACCCCTCCACCCCCACCCTTTTTTACAAAATCTTTTCCCCTGACTTTTCAGAAATGAAGTTTGGCCAGCCCAGCCCTGACTGCTGGCTGTGGGAAAACAATGCGTCTCCTTATGGCCCCAAACAGAGCATTTGCAATTAATCCATTGATCTCAGTAGAAAACCCTATTGTATCAGGGTCTGCCAGGAGAAAGCTGCATCCTGCCCCCCTCCCACCCTGCACAGAATGCTCATTGAAGTCAGCTCCCAAACTGATGGCAGGATATGGCCCTAAGAGCCTCCCAAATTAAAGGGGCCCAGAAAATAATGTTGGCTGGGAGGTGGAGGTGGGAGAGTGGGGGAGGGCCTCGGTTTTCTTTGGAAGCAGTGGGTAAGGGCAGTGTCACAGGACGTGCCTGGGTTCAGGACTTTGCAAACCATAGAGATTTCTGCCTGCCCATGATTCTCAGTTCTCCTTAGTTTCTTCTTCAGCTTTAGATCCATATCTATCTAGTTTGATGAGTGTTTGGCCTTCTGTTGATGCTGATAAAATTGATGATAATGATACTCCCTGGGATCTATTGGGCACTGAGCAATAGGGGGCACCATCCATTTGCCTCACCTCATTTACTTCTCACACAGCCTTTGGTGAGGATGATAGAGATTATGAGGACTCTCTTTTGTTGAGTGGGTCCCACCTTTCAGGGCCTTTGTACATTCTGTTTCATTTAACCTTTCAAATTGTGGAGATGAGCGGACCTGGCTAGTTGAACCATAACCCAGGACACAGTAACCCAGTCCACCTGTCTTCAAAAGACATTAAGCATCAGTGGAAGTGCAAGACGTACATTTTTCAGAGTTTCTCTGAGGTGGAGTATATTGCTGGAAGGAAGGGCTACATAAGATACCTGGACGGAGGCGTGAGCCCTGAAGGTACCTAACCTGTCCTCCCCGAGGGAGGGTGAGATGATTGTATTTGCTGAATGGAGAATTGGTCAGGATGCTGCCATCCTGGGACGACATGCATGCTTGCAAATTTGCACACTGCTTCTATGCACCGTGTACATTATGTGTACCGTGTGTGTGTACCATGCAGGAGCCCAGTCACATATGCTGTAATGGAGACAATTTTACGTGGCAGACCTGCCGTGGCCCCATTTCTCAGCTCTTCCTTCTCCAGTAAGCTCTCTCTCTGCCAAATGAACAAACAAGTTGTCAAAGAATTTCAAACCCTCCAAGGATCTCTACATTGTCAGTCTGATCCTGTAGGTGGACATTATTCTCATTTTATAGATAAAGAAACGGGCACTACAAGGTGCAATGACATGTTTTAGGACCCACAACTGTGTAGTTGATTCTGAACCAATCAATATACCTCCAATAACTATAGAACTATATATACCTGGCAGGTAGAGAATATTCAACAGATATTTATTGCATAAATGAAAAAAAGAAAGCCACTTTTTACTCTTTTCTAAATTATGTAGGGTCCTGATTCCTCTCTGCCTACCTGATTATTATATTTCTATTTGTCTGGTCCGTATGCTTTTAGATAATCCTTCTACAAAAGAGCGTTTGCTGAATGCCCCAGAAAGTTCAGGAGGAAACTTGGTTTCTTCAGATATAAGAAAAAGTTGTGCTTCCTTTCATCAGAAAATAAGAGCTAAAGAATTCCTCAAGTTTCCCATTTTGACTTGGCTTTTAAGAAGCTCAGGAATAGATTTGGTGCTCAATTTCATGTTGTTCTTGGGTTAGGTTTAGTGTACAGTGTTGTTGTTGTTTTTCACACGGTATGTGGTTTCAGCTTTTTCCCTCTCTCTCTACAGTTCATTTTTACAGGTGTTTTTGGGGTATAGTGAAGACATAGTCTAATAATGATAGTTTTCTTGATGTCACTGGGGCCTTATGTTGTCCAGAGCCTCCTATAGTCCAAGACCTCTGCTAGGAAGCTCCATCCAGTCCCACACTTTTGCCATAAACTTCATAGTTCAGCTATACCAGTCAGTAACTTTGCCCCTCACGAAACATTTGGCAATGTCTACAGATATTTTGGGTTGTCACTGACTGCTAGTGGGTCGATGCCAGAGATACTACGTACTGGTAATGTCCTACAATGCACAGGACAGTCCCCATAACAAAGAATTACCCAGCTCCACATGTCCGTAATGTGAGGGGTGGAGAAACCTTCATCTATACCTGTCAACTCTGTATCTGTACTTGTCAACTCTCATGGAGAATCTCATGGAAATAATCTGACTTCATCCCGTTTCTCTTCCCTGGACTGAGGATGCTCAAGTAAAGCCTTTGGCTGGGCTCACCATATATTCTGGCCTGAGCAGGCTACTCCTCATCCCCTCTCCTCCCAGCTTCTGACTTGCTTACATACTAATGGCACCCAGAAAAATGAGGACCCCCATCTTATTTATCTTTTGATCTTTGATTTTCACACAAGTCCTTGCATGGAGACTTTTCTATTTGAGTTACAGGATGATCTCGCCTCTTTGGCATTGAGAAGAGAGAGATAATTTCAGGATGAAATGGTTTTCTTCTACTAATTGCCTTTAACTACACAGTCCCATAGAGGCAGGTAATAAAAATATAGTTCCCCAGAGCTCTGTACTGATTCTTGGACAGAGCTGGGGTATTTTGCGGTGCTAACATTATCACAGTGAAGGCATTCCCCATGTCCACCTCTGCCATCCTGTGTTCTCTTAGCTGCCTGTCTGTTAGGAGCATCAGCCCTTTGGGCTGAGGGACAATTTTATTGCCAACAACCTAGACTCCACTCTGTCCTGGTGTCCTCATAATCTCAAAGTTACAACTTTTCTTACTCCTATCAAGCTGCCTAGTTTAAATTTCTGGGTATCTGCCTCAGTTTCCCTGCTCGACACCTCAGATTCTTCCTGGGTTAGAGTTCAGGTTTGAACTCAAGCCTGATGGATTGAAACCAGGCTGCCAAATTTTTTCTCCCTGGTGGGGGTAGGGGGATTGAAGGTTCTGGGTCCTGCTTTTCCTACTCATCCTCAGGGAGGACAGGGTCCTCCCTGCCAGGAACCATGATGATTTTTGCAGCCCCATATGGTGACCACTACTCAATTTTGAACATTGCTTCTGGCTGTGTTCCAGTGAAGGATAGAACCCCCTTGGTACTGCCACTGGGGGAGGTTAGCTCAGGCTTACTTTAGCAGTTAGACTCCTCTTCTTTCTACAGCATTTAACGCTTTGGGCAAAAGTACCGTGTGCCAGCACTGAGCTGGCTATGGGGTTCACAAGATTAGTAAGACCCATCACTTGCTAACAAAGAGACCAAATGGAAACGTGTTCCAAGCACAGGGCATTAGTGGAATACTCTGGAGGACAGCCAACTCAGACTGAGGGATGGTGGTCAGGGTTGCCTTCCTGGAGGAGGGGAAGCCTGAGCCAAGTTTTAAAGGCCTTCTACTGGCTCAACCAACTCCTCTAGCCAGACTGGTCTCCCAGCAACTGCCTCACACTGGTTGTTCTCCTCCTCTGTTCTGCTCCCCACATCATCTGTGTTGCTATGCTTGTGGCAATTCTCTTTTCTTAGACCAAAACACAATTAAAAATGAAGAAGAGAGTGGCGTACCCATTAAATTGAGGAAGCGTTTGTAGTCTATGGAGCTGTCTGTCATAGCTGTGGATAAGCTGGGGATCCCAAAGTTTTGATTTGGGGTTACTTCTGGTCAGTGGCCAGCTCCTTCAAGGTGCTCACAAGGGCTCTGTTTCCTGCTGGAGTAGAGGTGGGGTTGCCACACCTATTAACCAGCTTCAGCCCTTGCCCAGAACAGACCATGCCAAACCATGGGGCAGAGCGTTTTTTGAATCCTCACGATAACTCTGAGAGGTGAATGTCATTGTCCCTATTGCATTGCTAAAGAAACTGATAATCAGATGGGTTGAGTCACTTGCTAATAAAGGCAGGAGCCAGGATTGAAAAGCTGGGCAATTTCAGTCCGAATCAGCTTTCTTCACAACACCCCACTTTCTTAGCACAGCTGAGGCTCTGTGACCAATGAAGAGCAAATCAGAACCCCTCTCCTGTTTTCCCTTTAGGCTTGCTCTCGCAGAGCTGCTTTGGAGATGAAACAGAACCAGAACAGAGCTTGTGTGTTTTGTTATGTCACACCTCTTTCCCCCAGATTTCAAAGGCATGAGTGCATTTATCAAGAAACTCAAATTCTCAACAGGGCATTAGATAAAGGCTGGAGACTGAAATGCTGTTTTGGAAAGGATGAAACAACCCTTGCAGTGTTTATATTCAATTCCGGAGACCTGGTTAGAAAAATATTTTTAAAAAACGGAAGGAAGAGTAACTCTGCACTCACAAAATGCGGCCTCCTGCTCGGGTGGGGCAACCTTTGCCCTAGGATTCTGTTCCCAGGAGTGGACATGTGCAGGCCCAAACTGCCGTTGGGAGATGAAAGGGAATCTTTTGACATTTCCTTCTATTGTCCGAGCTTTCTCCCTGCTTTGTTACCATAACATTCTTTTTTGGAATTCCATTAATGTGGAGTTTTCCCCTCCCCCAGAAACAATTAAAAGAGAACAGTTGGCAAAGCCAGCCAGGAAAGACCTGTGGCTCACTCCAAAGTGACTAACTATCACGTGTTGTGTCTTGGAATGGTTTGCTGCTTCCAGTAGAAATTTGAGCTTAAAGAGGAAAACACAAACTTCCAGTGAAGTGAAAGATGGGCTTTCTATTTGGCTGCAGTGGTGTGGACTTCACCGTGAGGCGCTGGGCAGGCTGAATAAGACTTGGGGATCAGAAGACCTGGGATCAACTCTTGACTTCTCTCTTGACTAGTTTCGTGACCTTACCCATAGTTTGCCATCTCTAACGCGCACTTTTCTGCCCAAACTTTTGGGGGGAAAATAAGGATGCACATTATACATGGGTTGTACCTGAAATACCTTGTATCTGTTCTTGTGTTTTGTAATTATTTCTTACAGAGAATTTCTTGTACCATAATATGTTCAAAAATAAGTGCTAAAATACCTTTATAGTGTGAAAACAAGTATCTTAATATAAATGAATTAAAAATTGAATTAAATAATTAAAACGAAAGATTTTTTTTCTCTGAAATTTTGGGTCAAAAACGTGGGTGTGCATTATACATGGCAAAATACAGTCATCAGTGAAAATTGGAATTCTGCTTTGGTTACATGGGCCCCTGTGAAAATTAAACAAGATAGGGGATATTAAGTACCTGGCACATGGCAGCTTTCAAATACGTCTTTCTTTCTTCCTCTTGTCACATCCCTTCCGCCTGCACAGTCTCCAACATGGGGATTTTGAGTTGGCCAAGTGCATGGCACCAGAATGGTTGGAACAGGGAACTTCCAGCACTGGCAGCTTCACTTAACCATTGAGGAATTATATGTGTGTTTGTATGTCTGGAGCAAATAGTCTGTAGGAGAAGAAAAGAGTACTTGATCAAAGCTATCTGTCCATGTGGGTTTTTAGCATTGCTCAGAGTACTAATCAAAATATGACATATGTATTCTGTGAAAAATAAACCTATAATTTATAAAGGAGCTGTTCTATCCTGGGTACTTTGTAAGTATTGCTTTGTTCAATCCTTACAGTTATATTATGTAGTAGGGATTGTTATCCAAATGTCCATATAGTACTTAAGGCTGAGAAAGCTAGTCAGAAGTGAATTAGGATTTTTTTAAAGACTATGTTTTAGAGCAATTTTAGATTTACGACAAAATTGGGAGGGAGGTACAGAGATCACATGCCCTGCCCCACACATGTACAGCTTCTCCCATTATCCACATCACTCCTCCAGATGGTATATTTTTTTTCTACAAAAGATGAACATACATTGACACATTATTATCACCCAAAGTTAATAGTTTACTGCAGTGTTCACTCTTGGTATTGTATATTCTGTGGGTTTGAACAAATATATAATGGCATATACCCATTATTGTAATATTATACAGATATTATATGTCACTGCTTTAAAAATCCTCTGTGCTCTGCCTACTCATCTCTTCTCCCTCCCCACCCTCACCTGCCCCTGGCAACCACTGATTTTTTAATTGTCTCCATAGTTTTGCCTTTTCCAGAATATCATATAGATGGAATCATGCAGTATATTACCTTTACAGATTGGCTTCCTTCACTTAGAATATGCACTTAAGGTTCTTCTATGTCTCTTCGTGTCTTGATAATGTCTTTTATTTTTAGCGCTGGATAATAGTCCATTTTCTGCATGCACCACAGGGTTTTTTTTTTTTTTAGTTCACCAGTTGAAAGACTTTTTGGTTGCTTCTACATTCTGGCAATTATGAATATAGCTGCTAAAACATCTGTGTGCAGGTTTTTGTGTGGATGTAAGTTTTCACCTCCTTTGGGTAAATACCAAGGAAGGTAATGAATGGTAGAGCATAAGGTGAGAGTAGGTTTAGTTTTGTAGGAAACTGCCAAACTGTCTTCTGAAGTGGCTGTACCACTTTGCATTCTCACCAACAATGAATGAGAGGTCCTGGTGATCAGCACCCTCACCGGCATTTGGTGGTGTCCATGTTTCGGATTTTGGCCATCCTAAGAAATGTGTAGTGGCATCTTATTGTTTTGATTGGCATTTCCCTGATGACTTATGATGTGGAGCATCTTTTCATGTGCCCATTTGCCATTTGTATACCTTCTTTGGTGAGGTGTCTGTTAAGGTCTTGGCTCATTTTTAAATTGGGTTGTTAGGGGGGGGTTTGTTGAGTTTTAAGAGTTTTTGTGTATTTTGGATAACAGTACTTTATCAGATGTGTCTTTTGCAATTTTTTCTCCTAGTCTGTGGCTTGTTTATTCATTCTCTTGATATTGCCTTTTGCAGAGCAGAAGTCCTTACTTTTAATGAAATCCAGCTTATCAATTATTTCTCTCGTGGACTGTGTCTTTGGTGCAGTATTTCAAAAGGCATCACCATACCCAAGGCCATTTACGTGTTTTCCTATGTTATCTTATAGGAGTTTAATAGTTTTGCAGTTTATATTTAGATATGATTCATTTTGAGTTAATTTTTGTAAAATGTGTAAGATGTATGCCAATCTTTTTTTATTCTTCCACGTGGATGGTCTAGTGCCATTTATTGAAAAGACTACTTTTTCTTCATTGTGTTGCCTTTGTTCCTTTGTCAAAGGTCAGTTGACTATATTTATGTGATTTCATTTCTGGGGCTTTTATTCTGTCCCATTGATCTGGTTGTCAGTTCTCTCACCAATACCACACTGTCTTGACAACTGTGGCTTCACAGTGAGTATTGAAGCTGGGTAGTTTCAGTCTTTCAACTTTGTTCTTCTCTTTCAAAATTGTGTTGGCTATTCTGTGTATTTTGCCTCTCCATATAAACTTTAGAGTCAGTTTGTTGATATTCACAAAATAACTGGCTGGGATTTTGACTGAGATTGTATCAAATCTATAGATCAAGTTGGGAAGAACTGATATCTTGACAATATTGACACTTCCTATCCATACATTTGAAACACCTCCCTATTTATTTAGTTCTTTGATTTCATTCATCAAAGTTTTATAGTTTTCCTCATGTAGATCTTGTACATATTTTTTTAGATTCATTCCAAAGTATTTCATTTTGGGGGGTGCTTTTGTAAATGACATTGTGTTTTTAATTTTAAATTCATCTTGTTTACTCTTGGCCTATAGGACAGCAATGGACTTTTACATACTAATTCATGTATCCTGAAACCTGGCTATAATTCCTTACTAGTTCCAGTAGTTTTTTGTTTATTCTTTTGGATTTTCTACATAGGCAATCGTGTCATCTGCACCAAAGACAGTTTTATGTCTTCTTTCTCAATCTGTATACTTCTTGCAAATTTTTCTTGCCTATTGCATTAGCAAAGACTTCCAGAATGATGTTGAAAAGGAGTGGTGAGAGGGGACATCTTACCTTGTATCTGATCTGGGTGGGAAATTTCAAATCACCATTAAATATGCTGTTAACTATAGTTTTCTTGTAGGTAGTCTTTATCAAGTTGAGAAAGGTCCCCTCTATTCCTAGTTATTGAGGGTTTTTATCATGCATGGGTATTGGATTTTGTCAAATGCTTTCTCTGTAACTATTGATATGTATCTATTTATTAGTCTTTTGATGTGATGGATTACATTCAATTATTTTCAAATGTTGGACGAGCCTTGCATACCTGGGATAAATCCCACTTGGTCAAGTTAGGATTTACATTCTGGTTTTGCTGACTCCAAAACGACTCTTATTACCACTGAATTGAAAAAACTCTTGTGATTCCCTAACACTCATATTGTATTTAGCATGAACAACCTTATATTGACTAATATATTCAGTCAAGGAAATATCATGTACTACATACTATTCTAAATGGGGGGATTCCAAGTTGTAGAAGATGGTTTTTTACCAGTTATCTAAAATTTGTGAAACTCTAGCATTTTTAATCTTTGGATGGAAATATTAATATTACCCTGAAGCTTTGGGAGGATTACAATGTATGTAAATCATCTCAGACTGTGCTTGACATATGGCAGGCATTCATATATGAGTTTTAGCAGAGTCAAATGGTGCAATTTAAGGAGAATAGTTATTTAAGGAATTACAGGCAGGGTTAGAAAAAGCAATGAGGGTTAGTGCTAGGTCCTAGGGCTAGCAACAGAAGGGAGCTATTACTATACTTAGGCATGAAGGGTTGAGGGAATAGAGCAGTTATAGAACAAGAAGAGGGTGGCCACATATAGAGGGATGCCTTTTGATAGAGAAATGCAGCTAACCTATAGAAACCTGACACAGAAGGAGCCAGGGGAACAAATATTCCAACCTCATTGTCCTCCCACTTTCTGATCTCTTGCTGGTGGCTTCCATTGACCAAGTCTAGCTGGGAGCCAGGGGACAAGGGTGCAAACTGATATCCTGGGGTACAGATGTCTCACGCTGGGGCACAGAGATGGAGAAGTGGGGAGAGTGGATCTGGATGGAAAAATGGACAATATTTAGCAGAGTATTCCATTAATATTGGTCCTGCATTCTCACTCTAAAATTGCTTACAGTCAAATAGGGAAGAAAAGACTTTTACCCAATATCCACAATACAAGGTACAGTAGGGTGATCTATTGCAGTAGGTTTGAGTCACATTTGTCACAGCCTGCAGTGGTTCCCCAGTGTCTGAGAAAGCCCAGATTCTAAACAGGCATTAAACATATTCTATAATGGAACTCAGATCATGTCGAGTCCTCCTCTCACCAATGTGTGGCCAGTCAGGGTGTTCACTGTTGACAGTCACTTCATAAGCACTGTCATGCTTCTGTGCTTCGGTTGGAACTGCTTCCTTCAGCTCTGCAGGCCCTGCCCTCCTGCCCACCTCATCCTTTTCCAGTACTCTGTGCACATCCCACTGCTCTGAGCCTTTCCCAGCTCACTCCTACTCAGAATTTCACAATGATTTTCCCTATTCTTCTGCAGCATGGCACTTGATTGTCGTGGTAGGGCATACGTTATTCAACAAACATTTCATTCAACAGACACTCACCGAATGCCTATTGAATTCTTGGCACCGTAGGAAAAAGGGGCCACACAGAAAACTAGGGCTGGCTCTTCTCCTTAAGAACTGATATTCTTCCTGAGATTAGAACTCTTTTACTTACACATTTCTCCTCTAGATGGTGGGTGTCCTGAGGACAGGGAATCTGTTTAATAATCTGTTCAATTATCAGAAAATGTGAGGCTATAGAATCAAAGGTAGACAGAGGGAGGAAGGAAGGAAAGAATAAATAAAGATTTTATTCCACAATTATTTGCTAAGTGCCTAAAATGTCCCAGGCCCTGATATACAGTGAATAGCACAGGCATGAATAGCACAGGCTACACACATGCAAATGTGTGTATGTGTGTCCATGAAGCAGGAGGGATTGGTGGGGAATGTCTGTAGAGCCCTGAGGACAAGTCAGAGGATGTCTCTGGACTTTCTGGACTGAAGCTTTCAGAACCCAGAAGAAAGAGGAGACAGGACCTGTTTAGATGCCCAACTGAGTTGTTCAGTGGTAGTAGTTCAAGAGGACTCCTCAAATCATTTCTGAAAGCAGGTGATTTTTGCAAATGAGGGCTTGTTGGCATGTGGTATTTGGATGGTATAATTTCTTTAACTGAAAGTGTTATCTTAACCAGAGAGTTTTGCAAAACCCCAAAACAAAGACATCTGTTGCTGTTTTTATCCTTCTCCCCAGCGTACTTTCCCCAGCAAAAAATCTGGTAGTGAAAAATAGGAATGACTAAATGGAACACCAGGGAAAATTATGGACTTGAAAAACAAACCCCTAGATCTTTAAGAGAGGGGCAATTAATCAAGGTACAAGGCAGGCAGCTTCTGAACAGAGTCTTCTGTGAGAACTTGGGTCATTATAATCATTAAGACAGAAACAATGGGATGAGCTTGTGGCAAATTTAGTACATTTCTCTGTTGTCCACAAACCTTAACTATTAGCTCTGTGCTGCTGGTGCCTTGGCTAAATAAATCTCCAGGCCAGAGGCTTCTATCCAATGGGGCCCCTGAACATCTTCGTTGTCCCACAGGCACCTCAAATTCAATTGATCAAAAGTGACTTCTTTAGTCCATTGGAACCTGCTTCTTCTCCTCTATTTTGAGGAGTGTCCCACCACCCACTCAGTCCCCAAGACCTTCCCCCTCCTGGAGACCCTGCTCAAGCTTAAATTACAACCCTTGGCTTCCCCCTTGGAAGGATTACTCTGCTGCCGCTTCTTTACCCCCACTACCTCTGCATCCCTCTCTCAGATTACTGTCATGGTCCTGCCTCTATCCAGGCCTCTATTTAACCTTTTACTCTAACTGTTTAACTATTCAGTGAGGGTTGGCAAGAAGCAGAATTCACTTCACATGGTTCAAATGAAGAGCCATTATTGGAGGGACTTCATAGGGTTTTGGGGCACAGTTAGTGGAACAAACAAGAGATGTTGAGGCACAGAGACAAGCAATGGCTGGAAGCCCTTATCACCTACCTCTAAGACTGAAAGGACAAGGAGAAGAAATAAAGAGGTTGAAGGCCAGTGACAACTAGAGCTATAGAGGAAGAGCTGCCCCATTTGGAAATACCAGAGGAATGTAGAAGTGGCTGGGGTGGGGGTGGGGGGCAGGAAAGAAGTCACACAGTGCTCTCTCTAATCACCTTCATTCTCCTTGCTGGTGTTTTCCATTGTTTGAACACAGAACGCGGGTTCGAGGGAGCCCAGAAGATGTGATCAGCATGGGTCAGTCTCCTGGGGCAGAGAGCAGGGTAGAAGGGGTCTGAGAATGGATTTGGGAACATGCAAAAGGAGGGCAGAGAATAACTAGTCCCTCTTCTCTTCTCCATTCTACACTTTGATACCTAAGTGCTAGTTCTAAAACCCCAACAGTGTCTCTCCTTGGACTGAACCACTTTGGAAACTCCCCCTTGCACTCAGGAGAAAATGGAACCTCTGTAAGCTGTCACTGAGTCTTCCCGTTGAGTATTTTGACTTCTCGGTTCCCATCTCTTGCCACTCCTGGTCCTCACTCCACACTCCTACTGCATTATTTCCAGGCCCCAAATATACCATGCTGTTCCAAATATCCATGCCTTAGTAAACGTTCCTTTTTTCCCTGGAATACCTTCTTCTCCCCACCCAAATCTTCCCAACACCACCTGCCTGGTGAAGTGCAAGTCTTTTTTCTAAACCTAGTTCAGGTGTCACCACCTCTGGACAACCTCATTTAACCATTCCACTCTGCCACCTAAATATTCACCCCTACCTCTGGATATAATATTCATTATACACATTTTTATTTTTGCATTACTGATACACTGTCTGATTTGTTCCTGAGCATGTCTATATCCTCCAGCCAGACTGGAAGCTCCTTGAAGGCAAAGACTGAGCATTATGCATCTTGGCACCCCAGCTGATTATCATTGTGCCTGCAACATTAAGTCTTCTCAGCAAACATTTAAGGAAGGAAGGAAAGAAGAAAGCAAGAAAGAGAGGAAGGAAGGGAAAGAGGAAAGGAGGGAGGGAGGAAGGAAATAATCCCAGCTGTTCAAAGCATTTGCTTTGCCACATCCAACCTTCACAAGTGCTGGGGTAGGGATGGTTACAGAGGATTAGGATGTGGAATCTTAAACAGGATGGGAGGAGGCTAGGCAGCTAGAAGATCTTGGGGGTAGAAATTAGTGGATTGGACTTGGGTTCTAATTTATGAGGTGTGAAGATCTTAACTGAACTAGGAACTGCTCAGAGCCTTTGCTTCATCTTTGAATATTAGGGGTAATAAAAGTACCTCCCAGAATTGTAGGCAAGGCAATTTGTGAAAATGTTTTGTATATTATACAGGGCTAGACAAATAAAAGGGATATTAGGACCACTTTTCAGCATGCAATGTCACTTTTAATAGTTCTGATTGATTGACACCTTGCCAGCTGTCCTTGCTTGCACATCCAAGCTAGCAGAAGGCCGAGGAAGCTCTTCTCCTGGTGAGAAAGTTGCTTCATGGAGTAGAGTTGTTAAGACAGGTCCAGAAAGCACCTAGAGACCAATCTTTGATCTAATGCTAGGGACACCCATTCTTCCTTGAAAAGTAGACACAGGCTCTGAACATCAGTGGCAACAGTAACGTCAGCCCCTTCCATCTTTGGAAGACTCTGGTTGCCAGAAACTTCTGCCATTGAGCAGAAATCTGTATCTCCATACTTTCATACTGGCTGTGGTTCTAAGTGTTAGGACTGCTCAGAAGAGGCCTAAGTTCATTTCCACACAACAACTCTTCAGAAATGAAGACAGGTCTATTTTTCTTGAAATTGTTTCTCTTCCAAGCTAAACATCTCTTGTCTTTTAACTGTTATTTGTCATGGAGCCTTCCAGGCCTTCACTACCCTGAGGGTCTGTTTCATCAGCACTTTTCTCTCTACTGGTATTGCTCATTGGAGCTTGTGACAAACCACACCATTGCCTCTCTTGACTACACTGACTCTACAGCAAGCCATTGGACATCTAAAACAATAACCACACATTATGGAGGGCCTCCTATGTCCAGATAGGGAAATCGAGGCTCTGCGAGGTGGAGGCTACTTGCCCTAATTCATCTAGACAGTAAACAGTAATGCAGGGATAATATCCAGAGCCTTCTGGTTTCCAGAGCCTGTGTTTCCTACTGTCAGTAGTACCTTCTCTTGTTGCATTTAAGACACGGACAAACAGAACTGAGGTGCGTCCTCACGAGTCACCCCCACTAAACATCAGCCTCCTCAATAAAAAGATATAATTAGGGATGCCTGAAACTAATACAAAATAATATTGATTGTAAACTGTAATTGGAGAATAAAATTTAAAAAGATATAATTAGGTTAGTTACTAGTCCTTCATAGTGCCTTCTGCATAAGAAGTGCTTGAAAAATGGTATTCTTATCATCCTCACTATCAAATGATTTACAAAACTTGCCAATTGATTAATTTTCCCAGTCACTCGCGGACTTCCATGTAATAAAGTTTGGGGATTATAGAGACTAGTGGTGCTCCAAGTGTGGTCTGTGTCCTGGCGTTGGTCTACAGACTTATGGGGTCCTGGCTGAGAGAAATACAGAAATCGAGAGTAAGCTGAGAAATCTTACAGCAATTTGACATCATCATGGTACCCAATCATGTGATTTTGTATTTTACAAAAGAATTAACTGGCCACAGATTGAGAATAAAAAGCCCAGCCCTTTACCATAGACTCTCCGAGAAGCAGAGATACAGACCGTTTGTTCAGTGATTGAGGTTCTGTTTAATTTGCATGAGAATTTGAACTTTACTTGGACCATAGAATGAGTTTGACTCAGTTTAGCAAAACACCAGTCACACCTGCTGTGTATTGTGTGGTTTGTCAGGGACTGTGTGGGATAGTAGGATGCACAAGGTGTTGAGTCTTCCCACAGGACTCAGCTCAACAGTGCGCAACAAAGTAGATGATAAGGAAATGTTGAACTCAGGTTTGACTTGAATGGATATTTGCAGTTATGCAGGGTACTAAATGGGTGGGTATCTACAGGAATCTTTAAGTCTGGTCAAGGTTGCTTGAAAAAGTGGCCTACAGTTGTGGGGTATAAACAGTACAAAGGTTGCCTTGGCTGGTGTAGCTCAGTGGATTGAGTGCTGGCCTGAGAACGAAAGGGTCACGGGTGCAAATCCTAGTCAGGGCACATGCCTGGGTTGTGGGACAGGTCCTGAGTAGGGAGTGTGTGAGAGGCAACCATACATTGATGTTTCTCTCCCTCTCTTTCTCCTTTTCTTCCCCTCTCTCCAAAAATAAATAAATCACATTAAAAAAATAAAAAAAATACAAAGGTACAGCTTCCCCTTTGCAGATCTCTAAGCTTTTTGCAGACAGGGAAAGACTGAGATCCCCAGTATTTAACCATGCACTTGCTTGGGTAGTTTTTATGCTTTTTCATCCATGTAGTCCTATCTTGCCAACTGGACTGTTTACTTTTTGAAGGTAGAGGCCATGACTTAGACCACATCTCCTCCAATTCAAAGATATACTTTTTCTTTCAAGTTTAATTTTTCTGAAATCAACATAGATCTTGCGATTGATATGTCTAAATAATATAATCTTTCTCCTTCCCCTCTTCAACTTAAAATTCATTAAATCAGCAATGCTTCTTAAAATCAAGGCATTTTAGAATTTAAGAAATACTATAATTCTATGATTCTCAAATTATTCTCAACACCCTGATGGGCACATATAAAGTGTTTTATAAATACTACATGGTTGATTTATTGCCTTCAGTTTTTAGAAACATAATTTGGACTTACCCAGGGCAAACAATTATTTGTTTACTAATCTATCCCTAATAGCAATCCTTTCCCAGTTACTACTCCATTCCTACTTTACAGATGAGAAAACTGAGGCTCACAGGGGGATGCTGTGGTTTGACCGGGGTCAACAACTGGTCATTTGCCACACCAACTGGGGCTGTACCTGTTATTGCAATGAAAAAGTGAGAGTGAGGGGAAGAGTTATCACTGGTTAGCTTTAAAACACTTAATCCATCAGTCTTGCACTTGAAGTCTCTTGAATGTCCACACCAAGGCGCCCTCCAGTCCATGCCTCCCTGTGACGGGAAACTCGCATGCAGGGCTGGTACAACCTGTGCAGTCCCACAACCTTGTTTTTTTTAAATGCTATGCTGCCACCACCTTGAACATCTGCATACTTTTGCACAAGGAACCCCACATTTTCATTTTCACTGGTTCCCACAAGTTAAGGAGCAAGTTCTGCACAGACTTGCTGGAGGCAGTTTCATCCCTCTTTGAACGAGGCTGACAGCTGTACTGCTTTTGTACTTACTGAACAGAAATCTCCCTCCCTGGTGCCCATTCATTCTAATTTGGCCTTTGAAACCTAAACTTGAAGGTTTCCTCTTTCAGCCAGTGAACCTAAGATATATAAAGATAGCTATCATTCTCCTCGCCTCCTGACCCATATCCTCTCTTCTTTTCTCCTCCCCACCGATTTGTGATGTCATTGTTATTATGCGTTCCATTTGAACGAAATGGGGCCTATTTCTCACTTCCATTGTATTCCACTTGTCTGCCTGTTTTGTTTTGTTTTTTTTTGTACTGGTATTACACCTTTTTATTAATTATGGTCCTGTGATTTGTTTCAAAATTTGTCAAGAATAGTTCTTCCCTATTATTATTATCTAAATCATGTTTGTATTTCTCCACTCTTTATTGAGATGAACTTTAGAATCATCGTGTTTCTGAGATAAACTCTACTTAGTCATGGTAGATTATTATTTTCAATACACTATTGAGTTCAATTCACTACCATCTTATTTAGAATTTTCACAAAGATATTAATATGTGAGATTGAACTGTAATTAATCATTTTTGGTATTATCTGTCAGATTTTAATATAGGGATTTATGATAGCTTTATAAAATGAATGATATAACTTTCCATGTTTTCCTTTCTTCTGGAATATTTCACATAGCATGAAATTTTTTTTCCTTAAAGAAGCCTGGAGGATCTGGGGCAGACAGTAAGACTGAGGGAGGGGTGATCTTAAAGACAATTTTCTTGATTTGTTCCATGGCGAGGCTATATATACATATACATACATATATATGTGTATATATATACATACACACACATATATACACACACACTGTTGCTGTTGAACCAATTTTTGTAATTTGTATTTTCATTCAAATTATCTAAATTAATAAAAATTTTCAGAAGTATCCACACATAGTTGTATATAGCATTCTTTTGACATTTACATCTTGTATATGCTTTATATTCCTTATGCATTTCTAATGTTTCTTTTTTCTTGAATATACTTTTCACAAGTTCGTAAAGATATTTTATTTTTACCCCTAAGAAACAGCTTTTGTGTCAAAGTCACTATACATTTACTTCTGCTTTCAAATTAATTAATTTCTAATCTTTATAGTTTCCTTTTTATTACCTGTCACTTTTTCTCTGGTTATGGAGGGTTCATTGAAAAGGACTTTTTTGTGAAAATATTTGTTCATTCAGTTTTCTCATTTAAAAATAGTAAATTAAGTAGAGCTTTGGTGAATATCTGAAATCTTCAACTTTTTTGTCTAGTTTTCAGAATTGTCGCTCTTTAATTTTAACCAACTTACTACTTTTATATCCTCATCAGGGATTGTAAATTTTGTCAATATGGAATGATTATTGTTACCTTTCCCTGCTTTGAAATTGGTTTGTTTAATATTTAACATGTGCGCTCTGTTTTTACATTTATCTGACTTCTAATGTTGCATCTTTATCATTCTAACCTTTCTGTGACAGTCTGTGTATAATCTTTTATGTAGACAAGTTGCTGGGTTTTGTTTTACAATGTAACCCGAGTTTCTATCCTTTCCAAGCTCATTTCTGTTTATCCATGTGTGTTTTACAGCTCCCTTGCCATCCTGGTTAATGGCGGGTTTATAAAGGCCCTGTGTCTTTTTTAATTTTAACTTTTGTGGAATCTCATTTTATTACCTCCAACTCCCTGTCCTCTTCTTCCCCCTGCATCCAAATCTCTGCCTGTTTCCCCAAGGAAACCTTCAAGTTGGAACAGGAGCAATTCAATGATACGCTTATTTAAGGCTAGTGCCTCTCAGACTTATGTATCTGAGAAACTTAAGAAAAAATAGAACATTGATGGGATACCAAAGGAACTCACAAATATAATGCATATTTCAATTAGACAGGATTAAATTATTCTGATGATTTAATTATTGTAAGAAATAATCACATTTTGATCCATATGTTCAATGCATAACAAACATTGAATAATAACAGAAATATATGTAACACAGCCCAAGAGTCATCCAAAAGGCAATACACATGAGTTGACTGGAGCTGCCTATGCATCATGATATCATGGAATGTTCCAAGTTTGCAAATCAGGAATTTCTCATAAGACTACCAAGCATTCTAATGTAGAGTGAGCCGTTTCTCTATGTCTTCTGACCACAGCATCGTGCATCATATGCTATAATAATAAGGAATACACATACGCACACTCACTTCTTACATATATGTATTAAATTATATTTTAGAAAAAATGTTCCGAGAATTATTTTTATATTTTACTTTTTACTTATTAACTTTTGTATGTATGTGTGTGACAGCAGCTATTTCATGGATTGCAACCATTTTACAGAACATAATTTGGGAAAATCTGCTTAGGGAGCAACTAACTGGGTTACAGTAGTTCTGAGAAGAATAAAACCAGTGTGCTGACAAACTTGAAGATGGTATTCATCCATTCAGTCATTCATTCTTACAACACATGCTGATGAAGCACTCACTCTGGGTCAGACACTGTGCTCACCTACTAGAGCTATAATGTTGAATAAGACGTACTCCTAGCCCTTGTAAAGCCTGCTGTTTCTAGTGTGTGGTCAGAAGAAGGTGGGATGGTGTCAGGACTGAGGGACTCACAGGGGTTAAGGGAGCATGGAGAAGGAGCCTCATCCAGCTGGAGCACAGAGGGTGGTCTCAGAGAAAGCTTTATGACTTAGGGAAGTTTTTCTATAGAAGACACTGGAGTCACCACTCGAGCACAGAGAGGGAGAACCTCTAGCTGTGCATGGTCTGCAAGGGCGAGCCTAGTTGCACATGGACTGGGGGGCACATGGGTTCACTGTTAGAGAGAACCCCAAACACTTTCTGGTAACTATCAATGTCCAAAATCGAGGAGTTTCAAGAGCTTAGGGTGTGGTGGGTGTCATGGCCTCAGACAGATGATGATGTAAGTTACTGCTGATTTCTATCATTAAACTTAAAAGGCAGTGGAGAAAGGCTGTCTAGTGGGTGGTACTATCATAGTCAATGGAAGTATATTTTCTCAGATGCTGGATGGGGCTTGACCCAAGTGAAGTGTAGAATCTCTGCTAACTGAGACCCTCTATGCCAAGACTGGTTGACTTTTCTGTGACTGCAGATTGCACACTAGTACTTCTATAGCTCACAAAAAATGGTGACTAATTATGTCTGCACAATTCCAAGCCCTTTGAAAAGAAATTCACTCTGTGACCTTAGATAAGTTCATCTCTCTGGACCTCAGTTTCATCATATATAAACTGAGACTGTCAGACAGAAATAGGGATGGCGGACATATGCTGGTGTGTTATTATTGTTTGTACATCTGGGACAGACATCCCTAATCGATCACTGCACACCTTCCAGCTGAATTCAGACAAGGCCTCAGAATCGTCCTCATCAATGCTCCACACAATCACTGCCAAATAAAACCTTTGTGTTTTCCCTGATTTCTCATACTACTTTCGGGTCTAACATTTTGCTTTAAGAAAGGTAGAAAAATATTCAGTGCATGTAGTTTATATGTAGACAAAGAAAAGTCAAGTTATCATGGCATGTTGAAGTCTTGAAGGTAAGAATTATTTAAGTTTTGTCTATTTGTTTGTTTAAAATAGTATTTTACAACTCTGGGACATTTACATACTGTTGGCCCCAAATGCGTGTCTGGTATTTCTTGGGAGTATTACATTTTTGAGATCTAAAGGTTGCTTGCCGTTAAAGGAAAGCTGTGATGGTTCTGTTGGTACGATAAATAGAGAACTCTTCCGTATGTCAGGTGAGGACCCTGTGGTTTTACTGCGGTGTTTGGAAGTCTGGTTTTTCATAAGGGGAGCATATTGAATCTTAGATGAATTGAGTGGGTTCCCCAGTGAGAACAGGAAATCTTTTGGTTTTATAAAATAATCTTTAAAAAAAGGCATATAATCCAGAAATATCAACCTTTAGTAATAATATTAGAGGTAGGGCAAACTGGCCTTTGTATCTAAAAGTTCAAAACCTCCCTTCTCCTAGGAGGTTGAATTGCTTCTGGTCCTACACAGTTATCCAAACCCAGAACATTCTTCCAGCTGTGGCCCTGCCCCCAGCCAGGAAGAGTGGATTGGAGCAGCCCCTCACAGGAAACACCTGGCCTGACTGAGCCCTCTTGAAATCACACACTGAACATTTCTTCAAGAATAACTTCCAAGTTTAAAGAAGAATCCCAAAGGTAAGGGAAATCTGAAGAAAGAAAGAGAGAGAGAGAGAAAGAAAGGAAGGAAGGGGGAGGGGGAGGGGAGGAAGGAAGGAAGGAAAGGAGGGAGGGAGGGAGGAAGGGAGGGAGGGCTTTCCCTTCCCCCGTTGGCACCATCTTGCTTTTCTGGTATCAGCATTTTTCTCTTAGAACTTTGGCTTACTCCAGCTCTCACAGGGCATCTTGGTCCTGTCCACAGGGAACTTAAAATCTAACCCCATTAGAGAAAAATCTGCCGAAGACCTCCTGTGTTCCAGGCATAGAGGAAGGTATAGATAACTGAACTGTGCTCTTTGCTGTGAAGAAGATCAGCCTAGATGGGCAGATAAGCACATAAAAGGCTTGGAGTGTGAAGGGAGCACAGAGGGGCGGCCAGCCTCAGGGATCAGGGAAGATTTCCTGAGGAGATGCTGACCATCTGAGTTTGGTGGACAAAGAGGAATTGGCTGCTGTGGGGATATGGAAATTAAAATGCAGTATAGAAATTAAAGTGATTGACTTGCCTCTAGTGTTAATAAGCTTGTAATCTTCTCATTGCAGGACTAAACTTCATCATTCAGTTTGGGGGGTCAACAAACATTTATGGACCTCCTTTTAGGCAAAGTCTTCGTGTGAGACTATTAAATGATAACACTAAATACTGTCTATTAGGCACCTGTTCTAGGGGTAACATTAAGTACTAAATGGAGGGAAACAAGTTGTGAGTGGGTGGACCTTTGTCACCCTGAATATGCAGGCCACCCGTCTGCTCTAAAGATCTAGCCAGGGCCACATGTTCTACTGAGGGACCATTCTGTGATGGAAGTCCAACCCAGCTCAGGTCACCACTTTTAGGACAGCAGGGAGGCTGGCTCCCCATTCCTGCACTGAGTTCGTCTCTCTACCTGCACATGTTTCTGTTGTCTCAGGAGTCCCAATGTATGAACGGTATTTCTGATGGTGTCTGCTTCTCTGGGAGCAATGAGTTCCTTGTTCCTCCTGGCACCTAGCGAGAGGCCGGGGCAAGTTTACTGACTGCGGAAAACCAGGCAGTGTAAATGGTATTACAAACACACGGCAGTCCTGTTTTTATCCACTGCAAAGCTAAGACCTCCTCCTTAATTAAAACAACAAAAATCATAAAATTCTGTTACAACAACAGCAAAGAGTGACAGATATCACTTATTCCTAATACTGAATAAGATGAAGTTGAACTCTTTGAAGCAACAAAGCACCTCCTTGGAGCATCGTGTCAGATTGGTCCCAGCATCCTCACATTAAGCACATGGCATTTGGATCAAACTCGGTGCAAATGGAAACAATGGAAATTAGGGGGCACCATGGCAGAAGTCCCGCAGTTCTTAACAGACTACACTGACGGACTTTTATTCCATGTTTACTGTGGGTGACAGGATGTGACATACGAGAGGGTTAAAAAACAGGGTCTGCAAAGAGCTCACAATTTGTCAAGGGAGCTAGCCTTTATGGAGGGCCTACTTTTATGGGATACATTTTTATATCTGTTTGCTCTTTTAAGGATCCTAACAACTTATGTGAGAGAAGCTGGTGATGGAAGGTGAGCCCCTGTGGTCTGTGTTAAAGGCAGCGGCCTTTACTTTTCCCCCAGGGTGCTGAGGAAGTTTCTGGTTGCACCAGCAATAGGAGTTGAGAGTGGCTGTAGGTCACGCTCGCAGAATTCCCGTTTCAGAGATGGGGAGCCTCAGTGAGGTTGGGAGAGGGCAGAGCCATGCTGCTTCGAAAACTATGTAATGCTATCCAAGGTTAGTCGTTGTTTAGTCCTCGTCTTCCATCCTGGCAGAGATATGGCCCCACTGCCCTGTCTGGGGAAAGCCAGGCCCTTTGTCTTTACTGCCCCCCCGCCCCACCCCTCACCCCCGTTTGGGGTGCAGTGGTGACTGCACAAAGAACTTGGACCCCTGGGTTTCTACTCTGGTTAGGAGTTACTTCCATGTAAATGAGGAATGGTGATGCCCAGATACAAATCTTGATTTAGTCACCTGTGAGCTTTGTCTCCTCGGACTTCAGTTTCCTTTTTTGTGAAATGCGGCAAAATCATATTGGGTGGGCGAAATGAGCAAAGATATATGAAAATGTCCTGTCCAAATCCAGCCGCAAGGTTGACACTCATTAATGTGCATTTCTACCCTATTTTCAGCAACCAGGCTTTCAGAAATTATTTAGACTAAATGTGTCTCTTTTTTTCACTTTCCTCCCGTTCTGTCCCTTTTCTAATTGCTCCATTCCATCCCTTTTCTAATTGCTCCACTCTGGATGCTGTGGTTTCTTATCTTCACTGCAGGCCTCAGCATTGATCAGGCACGGGAGAGAGCCAAAGCTATAAAGAGAGGTCGTCCAGGCAGTTGGGCTCCTGAGAGGACTGGGGGTGGGCAGGCCTCATTCTATTTGTACAGGTGCATTGTAATGCTGCCTGTGGTGTGAACATTTTCCACTTCATTACTCCTGGCCCGGGCCCAGGTCCCGTCTGCTCCCCTGGCCCCTGCCTTGGTCTAATTTCAGTGGTTCCTGGCCTTTGGAAGGCAGCGGTAACAGAAAGGAAAACAAACGAGGTCGCCATAAACATTTTTGCACATTGCCCAACGAGAGCAGATGGGTACACTCCTGAAGCAGGAGGGGAGCCAGCTTGGCTGGGACCACTGGTACCCCCATCAAATCACCTCAATTCCCAAGAGCTTCTGTCTGCTGAGCCCAATTTTCTAACTGAAATTGGCTTTGGTTTAACGTGGGCCATAACAGACACCCACAGGTCCTGTCGGGGTGACTATAAGAGATGGATAAACTGAATAAATAATAGCTAACAATTTATTGAGCACTTACTATGTGTTAGATGCTGTTCTAAGCACTTTTGATAGATTTTAGAGTGAGGTAATATCTTGTTCTTATTCTCGTCTTGCAGATGAGGAAGCTCACCTGGAAGTTTCCAGACTATGAGGCTCATAGGATGGTTCACAGTAGCAGAGCCAGAGTTTGTCCCTGGCAGTTTGACTTTGCAGTCTACATGTTTAAGTACTGTGCTATTGTGCCTCCTGGTACAACACTTCTATGTGCTTATATTTTGTTGATGAGAAACCTTGGGGTATCTGTTACAGTTATAGAATGATAGTACTTGGACTCATTGACTCCCAGGATTGGATTGAACCATAGGTGATAAAGTCTGATGGCCATTAGATGCTGGAATTCCCCACGGGCATTATCTAGACTCTGCTTACATACCTCCACTGGTGGGAAGCTCACTACTAAATGAGGAATCCCATTCCACTCCATGACTGTTTAACTCAGTGGTAGTGGTGATGACTCTGTGTGTGCAAAATAAAGCTTTTTCCTACTCACGTTAATTACTCAATACATCTTTCTTTCCTCCTATATCCTTTGTGTTTCACAGATTAAAAAGAAAAGAAAGAACTCATTTACTCACCCTAATAATATGAAGCTCATGCCTTATTTGAAAGGTGAGAGGTTTATTAGGGCAGAAATATGAAATTCTCACCTTTTTTCTTTTTACTCCTTCCTTTTGTAAGTTTTGTAGGTGATTGGTGAGTACACACACGCCAGTCATTTGCTAGTCGCGGGGCTGCAGAAAGGAGTAGAGGGCAGTCTCCACCTGTGGGGAGTTCACAGCCGCCGTGGGGGCCTGGCAAGTAACTAACCCGCAGTTTGAGTTGTGGACACGTGTGGAAAGCTAGCAGGAGGAAGAGGAAAGCTAGCAGGAGGAGGAGTTGTGTTCACTGAGGCAGATTCTCCAAGACCCAGTGGGCAATACAGTAACCTTACTGTATGTAATTGAAAGAAATGTTTGCATTTGAAAATCAGTTCAAAATGATCCCCAAATGTATAATTTTATTACTTGTGGAGGGGCGTGTTGTTATAGTAGAAGACATACCAGGGATTGAAACTGATTCCTTCCCTCTCATTTATCCAAGGCCATTGCTCCTAGAATAGGTTCCTCCTTCTCCTGCCTCATCAATGTATCCCTCTCTTGTAGGTCATCCCATCAGCACACAAAAATGCTGTGAAGTCAACCGTCTTTAAAAGGAAACCCTCCAAAAAAATAAAAGAAACCACCCATTGATCCCCCATTTCCCCTCATTTCTCTGTTCCTCTTTCCAGACAAACTCTCCAAAGACTTGAGCCTACTCTCAGTCTCCACTTTGTCTCCTCCATTCTCTCCTGAACACATTCAATCAGGCTTTTGCCCTCACCCCTTTACTGAGATAGAGATTGTCAAGGTCACGAGGGACCGCCCTTTGCCAAATCAGAAGGTCAATTCTCAGTCCTCACCTTCACCTATCCCTGATTTCACCCTAAGGGTCATTCCTTTCTTGAAGCACTTCCTCCACTAAGCTTCCAGGGCAGGTATGCACCTTAACGGGCCCCTCCTGCAAAGCTTTCTTGCTGGGTCTTCTTCCTCTTAGCTCTAGCCATTGGAATGTTCCCAAGTTTGACTGTCTCCCCTATGCCCACTTATTCCCTTGGGGATGTCAATCCATGCCAATGGCTTTAAATAAAGTGCTCTAAAGAATGACAAATATGTATTTCTAGCTTGCCTCTCTCTACCTTCCTGCCTTCTCCTATTGGATCTCCAATATGCATCTCAAAAGTACCCTATTTAAAACAAAACTCTTCATTATCATCCCCCAATGTGCTTCTCCCCGAGAATTTCCCATCTCTAGAAACAGCAACTTTATCCTTTTAGTTACTCAGTCCAGAAGCCATGGAGTCATCACTGACTCTTCTTACTCACACCTCACCTTCAACCATCAGTAATCCTATTACCTCTTTCTGAAAAATAGATCCAAAATCTGCCACTTCCCACCACCTCCCTGCTACCACTCTCTCTGAGCCACCGTCTTTTCCTGCTTGGCCTTTGCTATAGCCTCCTAACTGGTCTGCCTGTCCATCCTTGCTGCTTTTCAGACTGTTGCTCATGTGGGAACCAGAGGGAATTTTCAGCATGCCAAGTCACATCATGTCACTCCTGTGCCCAAATCCCTCCAATGGGGGTACCAGTCTCTCTCAGGGTGAAACCCAAGTTCATTCTATCCCCAGGAGGCCCTCACTTCTCCTCTGGCTTCATCTCCTGCCAGTCTCCCATCCCTCTCTTTGCTTGAGCCACACTGGTCTTCTGGCTGTTCCACAGGCATGGCACTTGTTCCTACTTCAGGGCCTTAGGCTGGTTCTTCTTACCTGGTGACTCTCCCACCATGGAATCCACACAACTAGCTCCTCACTTCTCTCAGGTCTCCTTGGAAAGGACTTACCAGAAGACTCTATAGAAAATAGTATCCTGTATCACTGTTTTCTTTACTCGCTTATTTTTTCCTCATCTTGCTTATTACTATCGATACAGTATATACTTATGTGATTATTAATAGTCTTCTTCTGTTTTCTAGAACTTAAACTCCTTAACAGAAATTTATTTTCTCACTGCTTTAACCCCAGTGTCTAGAACAATGTTGGCAACTAATAGTTTCTCAAGAAATATTTATTAAGTAATAAGTTGGGAAACGTGTGTTTGAATTCTTGCTCTGCCTCTAATTCCCTCTATGGCCAGGGCAAACCACTTCACCTTTGTGCCTTAGTGCTTTCAGTCTAGAGTGAAAAACAACAGTTCTTGCTCTTCCAAATCCAAAGACAGTTAAGAAAATCCATTGAGATATGGACTGTGAAAGCATGTTGTAATGAAGACATAATGTATAAAATCGACAGAAGCAGTTCCTCCCCAGTTCCGTTCAAACTGCTAAATTGACCTTGGATATGAGGAGAACATTATGAAAGTACATGGGCTCTTGTTCATCTTTCAGGACTTCTGGAGTAGCCCAGTATGCAGAAGGAAGGGAAATGAACTTTTATAGTATGACTGGTCCCCACTGGGGGGCCAGGCAGTGGGCGCATGGTGTGATCCCACCTACTACTTAATACAGCTCTGCCTGGAAGGCTGTAGGAGCTCCCTGAGGACAATAGCCATGTGTTTTCAGCGTTGCAATTCCAGCATCTAGCTCAGGGTAGGCATCGATAAGCGTTTACTGAATTGGAAATTGGGCTTGAATCTTTTTGTTGTTGTTGTAACGGAAAGGGCTCAGTGACTATAAGTGACTTGCTCAAGGTCACACAGGTAGTAGTGATGTCACTATGCCAGAAACAGAGTCAGTGAACCATGATGCAAAAGCTCTGCAGACAACACCAGGCCACGCAATTTGATGCAAGTCTCCTAAAACCTGTCCTGGGCAATTTGGTGCAGTCTTTGCACACAAATCTGTCGTTAGAGCAGGCATTAGACTGTGTGCAGCCAGCACAATAACTTTTCTTTAATGGCCTTTGAAAGGAGCCTGGAAAGCTGTTCAATCAGAGAGGAGAGAGAAAGGTCCAGGAAAAAAAGCCTTCTCCCAATCAGGCCTGACTTTGCAGCACCTCCCAAGTTTTGATGTGCAGTTTCAAGGTTTCACTATGGCCACTGAGGTTACTATGGACACAGAGCAACAAATATTTGGAGGCCAGTAACACCTCCCTCCCCACCCCCAAGCCTAGTCAAGAATGTTTGGGACATGGCCCCAGCCCATCAGGCTGCTGTTTGCAGCTGAATGCAGCCTTTGTGACCAGCCTCCTGGCCTGCCACCAGACTCTAAAGAGACGACTCAGCCCAGATCTTTCTAAATAGTGTTTGTGTGAGTTGTCCACAAGGAGGGGAAAGAAAGCTCTCCACAACTCTAAGAAAATCATCCAGACTATGGTGACCTCAAGACAAAAATAATGCTAAGTCTCATTTTGCAAATTCAGGAGAGCCTTGCAAGGTCACTGAGGGAACAATGCAAGTTACCAGTCACCAAGCCTGGGTATGTGCAGGAAGCTCTGCACTCACCAGGTCCTTGCGCACGCATGCGGAGAAGTCTATGCTGGCACTCCCAGCCTACAGACGGGCGAGTTCAGGCGCATGGAAGGGGCACAAGTTGCTTCAGGTCATCAAGTTAGTGAGTAGTGATGCCGAGGCGGAAATGTCCCCTCATTGTGGTTATTATTGTATTGCTGTCCAGTTTTCTTTCTAGATTTCCGTGGCAAGTTTTCAGAGCCCCTCACCTTGTACACTGCTGAGTCAGTCTTGAGAGGAAAAGAATGTAATGAAAGAGAGAAATTAGGCCTTGGGAGTTAATTTTCTTTCTTTACAGGAACTTGATATGCTTGCCTATCACTGCAGGCCAGGCACTGTGGGGTCTTAGTGGAATGTGTAGGCCGAGGGCTTCCCATCTGGCTCCAGTTCTATATGCGGGGCAGGACGTGGTGAAGGAAACTTGACTTAATGGCAGGTGTTACTTTGAGGGCTAGAAAGGTACCATTGTCTCCCCTGCAATAAACTGCCTGGTTTTCACCTGCTGGCAAATCACGAAATCACTTACCATTAAAATACTGGGCCGTTACTTCATTAATTTAATAAGTCTTTATTAAATGCCTACTGAGGGTCAAGCACTGGGCTGGATATTGGGGATAGAGGACTGAATAATATTTGCTTAACAAGTATTTATTGCGTGTCTGCTCTGTGCTAGGTACTATATTAGGCCCTGGGGATGCTACTCGTTCCCTCTCCTTAGGGGAACTGCTTGCAGATAAGTCAAGTAAACACACTTGCCATGGGAAGGATTATGTCTTCCTTTGTACGTATAGGGTGCCAGGGGAGCACCCAGCGAGGGCACTTGAATTAGTCTCGACCTGTGCTGTCCACCTCGCTAGCCACCAGCAGCCTGAGGCTATTGAACACTTGAAATGTGCCTGGCCTGCATTGAGATGTGTTATAAATATGAAACACACACTGGATTTCAAAGTCTCAGTATGAAAAATAGAATACAAAATGTCTCATTAGCAATGCAAATTGATTACATGTTGAAATGATAATATTTTGGATATATTGGGCAAAATAAAATATATTCTCAAAATTAATTTCTCATGTTTCTTACAATGCCAGTTAAGCCACCCAGCAACCCTATGAGGTACATGTTATTGTATTCTTATCTCCATTTAACTGGTAGACAATGGACTTCAGTGGTAAAATGATTTTCCCAAGGTCATATGACTTAGAGAGGGTGAATGATTTGCCCAGTATCATACAACTGGACCTTCCCTCCAGAAAGCCTGCTGATCATTTGGTTTTGAAATTGGGTCTTTGATGAGCAGTTGGTTATCTTCCCTCAGATATTAATCTCCTGTATAGAGAACCTACAAGTGTGTGAGAAGCATGAGACAGTTTAAATCATGAATCAGTTTTGGAGAGCAGAGCAGATACATTCTGAAAGCAAAACATCCATGCCTATGTGAGAGAATGGCAGCTTGTCTGCAAAAAGCTGCTCTCCTCTTCCGCCTTGACGACAGATGGAGGCACCGGCCTTTAGGTGGACAAGGCTGCTCAAAATGAAGCCAATATTGTGTGGCCTCCATTAGTTAGTTGTTGCCATGTCACTAAGTTCTGGTCCATGGGATGTACGCAGACGTGGTGTGTGAGACTTCCAGGGAGTGTTCTTAATTGCAGGGGACACATCCTCCATCCTGATCTTCTTCCTCCTGGCTGGAGGGAGCGGCTGTGATGGGATGTAAGGTGGAAACCACGCAGAGAGGACGGCAGAGCAACAGGGTGCAAGGCCTGGGCTGTCTCTTCCCTTTGGGCTTCTGTTGTACATGAAAAATTAAACCTCATGACTATTGTGAGTTTTCTAGCATATGCCGCTGACCATAATCTTAATAACACCAAAAATCAAATATATCAAAATTTTCATATATCAAAATTTTCTCCTAATATGTCAGAAATGAGATGGATGGAACCATCCCTGGGTCAGAAAAGCCCAAGTTTGAATTCTCAGTATGTGTGACCTTTAAAAATTAGCTTGGATCTATATTTTGAATAAATTAATTTTATTTTTGAAAAATAAATACATGAAGGTGATATTAAAAATCATTTAAACACAAAATTTTAGATGATGAAAGTTATTTAGCCTTCCTGTGCCTCTGTTTCTACTTTTGTAAAATGGGACTAACAATACTTAAAAGAATATGTGTGTGCATGTGTGTTTACATGTGTGTGTGAGTAGGCATCGCAACCAGCCAGAGTGGCCTGTGTTGTGGAATCTATTAGAAAGGTCATCAGAACAGGTCTGAATGAACACAGGAAGTAGTCAGTAACTCTTGCCTTCTGTCTCATGACCCAATATGTGTTAGATGTTGCAAGAGAGTTAATGGTGCATAAGAAATAGTGCCTTGTCCTCAGGAAGGTCACAGTAATATTGAGTAGATGAGCCCTGTATGAAAACACAACACCCAATAAGATGAATGCTCCAGAGAAGTGCAAAGAGCTTCCTGAACAAGAACCAAAGTCATGGAGCAACCTCAGAGTCAGGTGGACTGGCATTTAAGTTCTTGAGGTGTAAGAGTGTGGACGAGTTAGCTCTCCTTTGTGAGTCTCAGTTTTCACATCTATCACAGGGGAAGAATAATATTCATCACCATGTAAGATTGTTGGAAGTTATCAAATTAAAGGAAGCATGTTAAAGTACTAATCATAATGACTTGGACAAAATCAATGATCAGTAAATATAGCTAGTATTATCATCATTTTGGGCTGAGGTGATCAGGGAAATCTTCCTGAAGGAGGTCAATTTTAAGCTCAGATCACAAAGATGAGTAAAACAAGGGAAAGGCCTTCAAGGTAAAAAACAACAACAACAACAGTATATTTGCAAAGGGCAAGGAGGAGGAGTGAAAGGCAACTCTAAAGAATAGCAACACTTATACTGAGCTAAAGTAGGGGTACAGAGAGCAAGAAGACTGGAAGATAGGTTGAGGTGTAATCAAGAGGGCCTTGAATGCTGAACTATGGGTTTTGACATTATTCTGTATGTACTAGGGAGCTGTTAAAGATTTTTTGCAATATAAACATGGCATAATCATAGTGTATGACTATGGCAGGTTACTTAAGTTCTTAGAAGGAAGGTGAGGCGGGGAGCCCAGTCAAGACATTAGATGACGAGGGTGTATGTTAGGTCACTGGCCCTGGGAATGGAGAGGAAGTGATGCCTCTGAGTGACAGCCCACTGGGCAGAGTGACGGCTAGGTGTTGTCCTTCAGACACTCTTGTGAGAGAGGGGAGTGGACCTGGCATGACGTCTCTGTAGTTGCCCCACCTTGACCCTCCTTGAGGGATTTCCCAGGCGACGTGCTGGCCTGAGGGATTCCTGGGCTCACCTGTTCAACAGGACAGCTCTGCTTTCTCCTCAGGCCCCAGGTTCACCTCAGCTCATGACTCAGTGTGAGAGTCTGATGGGTTGGCTCAGTGACCCACAAAGAAAGGTTAGTCATGTCCAGCAGAGCAGGGGCACCTCACCCCAGCCCGAGTGGCCTGGGTTGTGGAATTGAGCAGAAAGGCCGTCAGAGCGGGTCCGAAGATGCCTGGCTCAGTCACTGATTGCCAGGCAACTCGCTGAGCTCGGTGCACTGTTTTCTCTCTGTCTATAAAATGGGTAAACGTCTTGGGGTCTGGAGATATGAGATTAGATAATAAATTGTTACAACAATTCATTCCACCACCACTGACTTGCTCTTTGCCCATGTGCTGGGGACAGAGGAATGAATAAGACATAGGCCCTCCCTTGAGGGGATCAAGTCTAATGGGGAAACAGAGAAGTAAAGAGAGCACAGAACTTTCCAATATATAGTTTCACATTTACTAACTCACTGAGTCATCTCCTATGAAACAAAAACAAATTATACCCCTTTGACAGATGCAAAAACTGAGAGCCAACCAGGCAGTGATTTGCCCTTCCTGGTGTTCCTACATCTCCTTGGACATAAGTCCATCACAGTCTTTAGCACTCCCTATTTGAGTTGGAGGTTCAAATGTTTATTTATGCCCCCACACTTTAAACTCCCTACAGGCAGGGCTAGCTTCTCATTAACCTGCTGACCACCAGCATCTAGCCCAAGCTTAGCACATGATAATAGAATGCTGGTGGGCAGAGGGAGTGGTGGGTGGAATTCAGCTAAAAGTTACAGAGTATTGGCCAAATGCAGGCTTGCCTGGTCATTTTATGTTTGTCCCTGTTTAATCTACTGCAAAAACTCAGTACTCTGGGTATTACTATCTCTGTTTTATAGGAAATGTGCCAGACAGAGGCTGCGATGAGTTATGGGATTTACTGAGGGTCACATTGAGAGTACTCCAAGAAACTTCAAACTCAGAGATGGCCCAGGAGATGGGGTGTGTGTGTGTGAGGGTGAAGCGAGTGGTGTGGCCAGAAGTCCAAACCGAGAACCAGAGAGGTTCCCGTAGAGCATTTAGCTAGTTCCCTGGAAGTAGCTTTATCCACCAAAGCCTGCCCTCAGGCTTTTATTAGCATCTGCATTCTTTCCTTTGGAGCACCCAGCTGCCCACGCCCACTCCCGGTGAATACTTGCTGAATAAAGGCTTGAATGGGAGAACAAAGGCTTGATGAAGCCATCACAAATGCTGAGCTCCCACTAGGTACCAAAGCACTGGGGCAAGCCATTTACTTGTGCTTTATTTTTTCATATGGTCGACATTACAATGGAGCACTATTGTGGCCCCAGTTTTACAGAGAGGAATTGAGGCTTAAGATGATGTCCTTGTCCTGAAGTCACAAAGCTAGTAAGTGGCTTTGAATCGAGGCCTGTTGGCTTCCAAAGCCTGAAATACCAATCACAACTTTGAAGTATGAATGGGCCGTGGTTCCCAAGTTCTTCTGAAAGTGACAAGTTCACAGCAGCATTGGCTCTTCTAGAAGGGGCATTTTCCACTCACTTACTGATCTGACTTTTGATGAAAATAGCCCTCTGTGTCCTGGCTCCCCTGGAGGCAGAGAGCATTTTCTAGGCCCCTCTGGATCCATCTGTCTTAGATTTTGAAGGCCTTCGTATGAGTGTGTGGATTAGTCCCCAATCTGAGGGCTTCTCCAAGGTACCTGCTGAAAGGATTCCTCAAGAATCTCAGCACAGTATAACCAAGAGAGATCTTAAGAAATCAAGCCAACTGGAGGAAAGGACAGTGAACAGGAAATCAGGACATGAGGGAGTCGTGAGTCAGCCTTGCGGAGGTGGCTGCCAAACGTGATAATGTGAACTTGGGTTGTATCACTAGGAGCATAGTGTCTAAAAGCAAGGTGACAACGCACTTCCTTTGAGGTCAGGCTAGAGCTGGAATGTGGGGTTAAAGTCTGGTTCCACATTTTCAGATCGTCATAGTCCAACTGGAACTTGTCCAAAAGCTGAGAACTGGGTCACAGAAGGCAATGATGTTGTCACCAGTGCATAGGCTGAAGGACCTGCATTTCTTTTTCCTGAAAGAGAAGGGTGGAGAAGTTGGGGGAGTGCGCTTTGGGTATCTCAGAGGTTTCCTTATGATTAAGGCAATAGATTTCCTTCTGACACAAAGGGGAAAATAAGATCCTTGCTTGAGTCTTATCTTCCAAAAAGATAGCCAAAAAATGAAATATATTTAGGAAAAAACCTCAAGGAACTTCCTCTCTGTCCTCTGTGGGGCCCTAATGTTCCCAAGCCTCAGTCCCCTTGTCTGAAAGGCGCAGGCAATGCTGAGACGCCCACCGTGTGCAGACTGGGGGGGCAATGTATGCAATGGCTGCACACAGGGCCCGGATGAAGTCAGCTTAGGGTGACCCTGCTGACTTATTTTAACTTCTCCATGCCTCAGTTTCCTCATCTGAAAAATGGGGTTGGTATGGGTAAAGCACTCAGAACTGTGCCTGTTGATAAATTTTGCCATCATCACTGCCATCACTTTTCATGTATGAAAGTAACAATCATGGTAGGTAGAACATAACAAGTGTTCAAGAATGTGTCACCTTTCTCTGCTCACCGCCCCCCACCCCCACTGTCCTCTTCCTCTAGGGCATCTCTGGGATACCAGCTTCCTCTAATCTCCTGCCTTCTGGAGAATGTTTTCAAGTATCCCATCAATTTACAATAGATTCAAAGGCATCTACCTGCCTCCCTTTGTCTAAATACTCTTTTAGTGAACAAAGAGGCTGAGCAAGGAGAAAACTAACTCTTTAGAAGTTCCCCACTCTGGACTGTGTACTTTACTAAGTGTTTTTAACTCCATTGACTTATTCTCTCACCAGTTCACGAACTGGCAAGCAGAGAGAGCACTGATGTGGAAACTGAGGCACAGAGAGCTTTATTCACTTACCAAGGACCACTAACACCAAGTGGGAGAGCCAGGATTTGAACCCAAGGCCTTCTCACTCTAAATGCCAACATTTACATCAGGTATTGCTCAGCTGCTTGCCTCTGGCCACACATCTCCTTCCTCCCTGGGATTCTGCTTGAGAAAGCATGGGAAAGGCATTCAGTCAGGTTCCCAAGTTTGAAGCCAAATCTTTGCAGTATTAGAAAGAGCCAAGGAAGAGAGAGGAGCCTGGAACCCTGGATGTGTCTGCATGAGCCTGAGTGAGCTCTGGGAGCTGGAGACCTCACCCAGGCCAGCCCTGTTTTCAGGTGGCTGAGAAGGGTGAGCTCTAACAGCAAGCACCCCGTCAGGGGCCCAGCATCCTTGCAAGCATCACCCAGCAGAACTTTGATAGTCCTGTGCCTGTGCTATCCAACACAGCAGTCACTAGCAACCTGTGGCTCCTGTGACTGAGTGATCATTATCTCTGTTTTATAGCCCGGTCAGGGAGCTTGTCACAGTTGTACAGTTGGCAAGTAAGGTTGCTGGGAGTTGAACCCATCCTTGTCTGCCCCAAAGATAAGCCCTTCACCACCACACTAGCCTCTTGTCCCTCTCCCCGAGGAAAGCCTGTGCACCCTTCTGAACCCAGACAGGTGATTGGGTCATGTCTGCCTGTGCAGAGGGGCCTCACTTCCTGCCTGCTCCACCTGGACCCAACTCTAGAAGCCACCTGTGTTATTCTACTGATAGCAGTGTTTGCCCTTCCAAAACCAGGGCCATAAAAGGCAGCTTTCAAAGTCACTGCCGCAGAAATGTCAACATGAAGGGGAGGTTTCTGAGGTGGAATGTCACCTCGGGGCCTCCCCAAAGGCTGCCAGAAGTCCAGAAGCCTGGGCTCTAGGCTTGCTCGAACCACAAACATGCTGTACTATCTTTGGCATATTTCTTACCTTCTCTGGGCCTTGTTTTAGTTATCAATATAAGGAGAGGGTGGGACCCTAAAGGGCTCTTCTATCCCTGAAATGTTCAATGTCCTCTGCTGTGGATCCTGGGGGGCAACACCCCAACTGCAGAGTAATGACTGAAATGCTTCATGTGGCGATCTTCAAAACAAAGCCATCCCCAAATATGGACCTGGGTTTTTTTCAAAACCTCCAACAATGTTACCATTGAAGCGGTAAAGCTACTCATTAATATCTCATAAAAAGTGATTTTGTGATTTTCTTAATGTATGAAAAACGTCCCCCACCCCCGACACTGGGCCCAGAGCCTTAGAATATAAAACCGCAGCCAGACCACTAGGGTTCCACCGAGCTCAGGTGTTTGGACAAATTGCCCACACTTGAGAACACAGGGCAATTTTCTCAACTTTTAAAATGTTTTCTGCCTCCCCCCACACTCCTTTTCTGGGGTTTTCGCCCTTGCTTGTAACTTAAACCACAAATAACGCTTTAAGCCTCTGGCTGTGAGTGGAGTAGCGGCTGCCAAGAACAGCAGGGTTCACGTGGGCCCTTTTTCTGCCGCTCATAAAAACAGCTCAGCCGAGGACAGCAAAACGTGCATTTTTCTCTTTCTTCTCTAATTGATAAAAATACTGCCTTTCTTGTGGGCTGGGGAAGGGGCAAGGCAGACTGACGTTGATTCATGGTTGGCAGATAGGGATCGGCTGCTTTAGGTGAAACCAAACCCAGCCACGGCAGCCCCACTGCGCCACATACGCCAGACGAACACCCCCGTCCCCCCCGCCCCCCCATATTGGCTTCTACTTAAGTCTTTTATTCAGAACTTGGTACATACAGGTGTTCACTTCATGTTTGTGGTTGAGTGAATGTACTTGCACATTTCTTCTCACTGTCAGCATTCAGATAAGCATTCATATTCTCATTTTGTAGCTGAGGAGCCCATGATTCGGAGAGGAAACCCCAACTCATTCAGGGGCACTCGTGCAGTTACCTGGTAGGGCTGCTGTGTAAATACAGGCTGGCACCAGATTGGACTCCTGAACCCGCACTCTTTCTGTGTCTGTGCTCAGCCACACGGGCCAAAGAAACCTTTGTCCTCAGCTCACAGATGAAGCCGAGGCATGAGAGACAAGGCTTGTGGAATAGACTTCTCTTCTCCGAGAGCTTTTTCGTACGAGTTCCAAAATTACCCCTATGAGGATGATGCTTACAACAGAAATGCCGGCTCAGACCTCTTTCCAGCTGCCTTCTGGACACCACTGCCTGGCTTTGTGCTCAGTTGTATGGGCTGTAGTTGGTGCTTACTGTTGGTTGAATAGTTAAGTCAGTGATGGCCCACAAATACTGTACTGTCCAAATCTGAGCTGATCTTATCCACTGCTGATTCTCCAGTGCCAAGGTAGGGCTTGAAAAATAATTGTTCAACGAATGAATGAAAGAATAACTGAAGGAATGCATTTTCCTTTCCTCCACCCCTCCTCCCATTCAGTTTATCTTCCGAATTATCTACTTCTGCTAAAGACACCACCATCTCTCTCCAATCTCTCAAGCCAATAGTCTGGGACTTCCCCTTGGACACCCCTTCTCTTACATGACTCATCAAATTGGTGACCACATTATTTCAATTCTGCCTCTGACCCGTCTTTCATGCCTGTTCCCTCCTCTCCAAACCGGAACTCATGAACTTCTCGCCTTATTATTCAAAACTGTTACAGGGAGCAAAATCCCAAATTACACTTCCTTAAGCAAAAAAGGATATTTAAGTTAGAAGAATATAGGGACAATCACAGCAGAATTGAAGGTGAACCTAAATCACCAAGCCCAAAATCACCAGGCCCCAGGAAAGACACAGTTGTCTGGAACAGAGGCTGTCTTTCTCGTCTTCCTCGCTTGTGTACTGCCTGCTTCCTCCGTATCATAGGGACGTCGGTGCCTCTGGACTTGCGTTTTTCTTTCTAGGTCAGTCACTTCATAAAGGCAGGAACTTTATTAATCTCTTCTTTTCCCCACAGTACCTAGTCTAGTGTTTCGAACACACAGAGCGCTCAGTTGTGAAGTCTCGTGCTGCCTCCTAAAGTCGGACGAGGTGGGCACGATCTGTTGAGGCAGAAGATGAAATGACTGAGGCCGGACTGCATGGGTTTGAATCTCAGACCCTTCACTTACTGCCAGGATGCCCTAAGAAAATTATTCAACCATGCCTCAGTTTGCTCATTGATAAATTGGGAACAATAACCGAGCTTATATCATTAGGTAGTTATGAAGAATGAGTTAACAAAGCATAGGTTCTTAGAGAGGCGCCTGGCATAGAGTGAGCACTCATTACAATTTGGCTGCTGTAAAAATATGAAGCTGCTGCTGATGATGAAGTTTCGAGTTAATGTTGGTGAGGATGATCTGTCTTCTGAACTTAGTCCCCTCTTGAGTGGTTTTACAGGCCTGTGTGGAGAAAGCGCAGGCTTTTGACTTAGGTGATCTGGGCTGAAGTCTTTTCTCTGCCAGCCAAGTGACCTTTACCAAGCTGATTCCCCTTCTCTGAGATTTGTTTCTTCATTCATAAAGTGGGTGTGACCTCTCTGACTGGTAAGGAAATCATGAACTAGGGGATGCTGAAGGAAATATAAATTTTGGAACACCATGCTCCTGGCCAAGGCCTCCTCCTCCAGGAAGTCTTTTGTGACCCTCACCCCTGTTAAGCAGCCACAACAGTTTATGCTTCCTCAAGCCACGCACTCATTCACAGGTACTTCCTAAGTGAGCACCTACTATGTGCTGAGGGTAGAGCTGTGAAGAAGACAAAATTCTTGCCTTTTTAGAGCTTACACTTTTATGGGAAGACAGAGTACAAATAATTAAACAATAATATAACTTCAGGTAGGCAAATACCAGAGGACTTGGAGAGGTGCCTCCCTAAGTTCAGCCTCTCTTGGCACACTGTGCCGTCTTTCCCTATTCATGTATCAGTCTCTTCCTCTGTAGTGAGCTCCTGGAGGCCAGGCGCCCCATTGCACTCAGGTCTGCAGCTCAGGTGCCCAGCACAGTCCCTGTATATTGTAGCAGCTCAATCAGAGTTCATTACTACCCGCCGTGGTTGAATCTAAATGAGCACTATGACACCTGACATTTTCTAATCACAGTTTTTCTTCACTAAATAGTCCAAGCAGACTGTTTCCCAGGGAGCCGAGGTGAGACATTAGCCTGGCAGCTGGGCGAGTCACAGAGAACTGCCTGTCTGTCTGAGAGCCAACAACAGTGGCACTGGGAATCAACAAGGGAAATGGAAAGGGAGAGACCCTGGCTCCGCGGGGCGCACACCCTGGGACCTGCGCCAGTGTGAACACGGCTTTCCGGGTGAGGATTTCCCCTCGTGGAATGGGAATAGCAGCTGAGGGCGAGGAGAGATAGGGAACTGCCTGTGCTTTCCAAAGGGCTTCCGTCCTCAGTGTCTTATTTATTTAAACTTCATAACAACCCTTGGTATGTACGTATTTGTGTGTGTGTACATACATACACACCCCCCTCCTCCACGTCTGCCACAAACACATACTTTTTCTGATTCACAGATGAAGAAAAAAAGCCATAGAGGCTAAAGGACTTTCTAAGGCCACCCATCTAGTAAGAAACAGAAGGTAGGTGAGGAGGAGGGTTTGGAATGGGCACATCCCTTGGAACCCTTCAGGTTCATAAAGTCAGGGGTGGTTTAGAAGGAAGGAGTAAGGATTAAGGAGGTTGCACAGGACCAGAGAATTCTTTCCCATGAGGTCTCCCTGCTGCAGTTCTCTCCCTCTCCAGCTCAGCCTCCACATTCTTGCTGCCATCAGTCCCTGATGCAGAATAGAAGGGGACAATGGCTTCTAGTGGTGGCTGCTGGCATGATTAGTCCCATACCATGTCTCCAGCCTTTCCACCTGACATTCTGTCTTGCCCAAACTCTACACTCAAGCCACATGTGTTAGCCTTTGCTGGTTGGCACTATTACTCTTTCAGGCTTTGTCCCATTAAACATGCTTTTTTTTTGTCTAGTGAGCAGGGATTGGGGAGAAAAGGAGCACCTCTTTCCATAATTATATTCTCCTGAAGTATGACCTTCTACTTAAGACTAAGGGAATACATTACATGACACTAGAAAAAGTGTGAATGCAGAACCTTGAGACAGTAGAGAAGGTGGTCAAAGGAAACACCTTTTTAAATGTGCAACTTCCTCAACTAATCAGGCGTGCCACCCTAGCCCCAGCCCATCAGGCTAATTGGCTTCTGGTGTTAGCACAGCCTAATTGGCTGTGCCTCCAAGTTGTTGGCCAGTGTCTGGCATATCAGAGGCCACCATGACATCTTTGTGGAAGGACTAGGAGAAGCAGAGACATGAGGCCACAAGGAGGGGTCAATCTCTCCCCGCTCTGCTGGGACTTCCCTCTTTAGGAACATAGTAGGCTGTCAGTTGGGTCAAAAACAGCTGTGGGGAAGAGTAGGAGGAGGAGGAGGAGGATGGGCATGAGGAAGAGGAGGAGGAGGAAGTAGAAGAGAGGAAGGAAAAGGGCTGGGGAGAGGAAGTGGGAAACAGGAGGTGGGGGGAGGATGTGTGGTGGGAGTTTAGTGTCTCTAATATCAATCCCCGAACCTCCTTTAGCTGCTGGAGGAGAAGTCTAGCCTGCCCACAGGACAGAGTGGGAAGGCACTTCCTCTGAGCAGCTTGGAGCTCTTGTCATCTTCTCACATCCTGGGAAGCTTGGGTGGGGCTAGGCTGCCTGGGTCCATTTTCTTAGCTAGCCCTGCTAGCTTGGGGTCAGACCCTGATAAGACTGGCTTACCTGGGTCAGGTCCAGCTGCCCTGGGTCTACATGAAATTTCTCAAGAGGTAGTGTGGTGGGGTCCAGATGTGCAGCCTCCCTGGGAAGCCACAGAAGGATGACTCAGAGAAGGGGCTTCCCGTGTCTGCTACAAGACATCTGAACCACAAGGAGACACAGATGCAGGGCTGGAAAAAAGGAATGAATATTTAATTTTAAAAAGTACATAGTTGGAGGAGAGGTTTTGTGTAGACTTAAAGGTGAAAGAACCCTGAGCTACAAGAATAAGGAGAGCATTCCTGGTAGTGAACCTAGTTTGTGCCTCATAGAAATTATTATCAATGGCCCTATGTATTGCATGCCCACTGTGTGCCAGGGGCTTTCCCTTACTGCTCTACCTTCTGCCACCCACCATGAGGTAGGCCTAAATATTCTCACCTAATTATTGAGGAGGCTCAGATAGTCATTGAATGCAGAGCCCCCAGTATTCAAAGCCTCCTCCCACTAAGCTACAGAAAGGGAGGCTGGGGAAGATAAGCAACTCATCACAAGCAAGAGCTTCTGGCACGCTGTAAGAGCTTCAGGCAGAGCTCAGCCTCCCACCCTGCTCTGTGGCCTCTTCATCCACCACACTGGTCCTCTCCACAGTTCTCAGGCCTTCGCTTTCAGAAGGCCTGGGAGGGTGAGGTTCCATTGCAGTTTCAGAGAAATGGCCATTTACAGGATTTCCAGTCCATCGCCAGTTGCCAGGGTCATCTTCTCAACTGATGCCAGCCTCTTGATTTTTTCCAGTGCCAGGTGACAGTTGGCCCTGCCAGGAAGCTATCAGGGCTCTGGCTGGGACATCTCTCAGGGCGGTAATGACAGTGCATCCATGTGCTGATTGATAGAGATGACAGGAAAGGAGCAGCCAGGAGGGAGGAAGGAAGGGCTGGCGGGAGTCTGGGCAGCCAGAGGGGCCGCTGGCCAGTGTTTCCCTGTAGGGAGAGGGCAGACTCAGGGGACTGGCTTCCTTGTAAACAGTGTGGCCAGCTCTAAAAATACCCGTCCTAGACAGGGGACACTGAGCTCCTCCGGTCTGCTCCGGAGCCTTCCCAGGGGCCTCGGCCCCTTTCCTGAAAGGTCAAGGGGTTGGGAAGAAAGTCTTGTGAAGAGTAGGATTTCCTTAGCAAGGAAAGTATGAATTTTTTTTTTTTTTTAGTGCAAAGCAGAAGGAGGATACTCTGGGTTTTAGCTACAACAGCAAAAGGCAAAAACCCCCAGTTTTCCTGAGTTCCTGTCCCTCTTTAGTAATCTGAGGCTTGGGCCCAACTGAAAGTCCAGTTCTGGAGCCATGGATTCAGAGCCTGGAATCAGTGCCAGAGAGCAGGCCCCTGGACTGGAATCTCCAGCTGTTCCCCTTTATGAGGTGTGTGACTTATGACTCAGCTGCTCGATGCCTCAGTTTCCACATTTATGGGAGGGAATAATAGTAGTGTTACTTCACTTGGGTGTGGAGAGAATTAAATGAGATGCTATATAAAGCTCTTATCACAGTGCTTGACATACGGTAAACAATCCAAAAATGCTTATTGTTATGATTTATGTGGCAGGATTTAATTACTTGCTGAATGTGAACTTAAGACTTGGTTTGAAGGGAAATTTAATAGGTAGGTGAGAAGAGTGGTGTGGATAAGAAGAGGAAGAAAGAGTCTGAATCATAGAAAGTTCTAATCTGCTATTTGACAGATAGGGAAACTGAGGCCCAGGGTGCAGAAATGAGTTGCCCCAGGCCACACACTGTGTTAGCAGCTACCTGTGGGTTCAGAACAAAATAGCAGTGGGATGAGAGTATTAAAACCCCTGAGTCACTCTAAGTTTGCCTCCCTATAAGGGCTAGGGAAATGAGGCCTTTCATTGATATAGCACATTGAAGTTTGGAAAGCCAAACTTGGAAACTTGCAAACTTGGAAAGCAAGGGTAATACAGACCTCAGCAGATCACTGCCAGAGGGCTGAGCTCCCTGATGGGGACAATTGATGGACATATTCGAGGATGAACAGAACTCCTCCTCAGGGGTGTTGAGTTATGCGTCTATATACCATGTCCTTGAATCCAAGGACCATGGAGAAGAGGCACAAGCTGGAAAAGCTTACGCTGACCTAAAGGAGAATCTTCAAACCCTGTGCTATCTAGTTTGGTAGCCACTAGGCCAACAGAGTGCTTGAAATATGGCTACGTCTAGATTCCAAAGATTTAATTGAAAAAGAAAAGAATATAAAATAGCTCAATCTTTTTTTTGATTCCATGTTGAAATGACATTTTTAGATTCCTTGGGTTAATTAACGTGTATTAAAATTAGCTTCACCTGTTCTTTATAGTTTTCTCCTGTGGCTTCTAGAAAATTTAAAATCACAGGTATGGCTTGCAGTATCTTTCTGTTGGGCAATACTGTTCTGACCACTGCCTTTGTGACCTACCAGGTTATAAGCCTCTCATCACCGTAGATGTTAAAAAAAAAAAAAAAAGAGGCATTGTTAATGGAATTCTGATAGCTAGATGGATAAACTCTGTAATCTCTCCAGTTGTGATTCAACCATGATTCCCAGACAGTGCTCTGAGGAGCATTTTCTACTTGGAACATGAATAAATGTTATGGGAAAAAAGACTGGTGATTGATTTAATGTGGACAATTCTTGGTTTAAAAAAGGCAAGTTCCTTACTCCAAGACTTCTATTTGTGTTTGAAACACAAAAGTACCCTGTGAGTTTTTAATGACAAAGACACTGTGTGAAGTTTTCCCCGTGTTAATTGGTCACGGAACCTTATTTTCACAGAGCATGACCAGGAGATAATTTATTATTAAGTTCATTGCTTGAGAATTGCTATCTACAGGTTCTCAAAAGAACATAGAATTCTGTTGTCAGCACTGAGTTCAAATTCTGGCCCACATCCTAGGTGACCTTGGACATGTTATATCACCTTCATCAACTGTAAAATGAGAAGAATATTGACCTCTCAGTGAAGGTTCAAGAGTTATTCTTAAAAGCATAGAGAAAATGCAGTGCAGTGGCCGATGCATGCATAGTGGATATTCAAGAAATGGTAGCTCTAATTACTGAAGCCCGGAGAAAGAAGCTGTCTTCACCAAGCTCATACAAGACATGAGTGATGGGTGGGCCTTGAATCTCCCCCTCTGGGCCCTGGCAGTTGGCCTTGCTTCACTTTACTAAGCAACAGCAAAGTAGAAAAAACAACAACAAAACAGTTCATCGGAGGATGTAGGAGGCTTCCTCAAATCTGGTGTGATTTTATAGGTCAAGTCAGTTTTAAACTAAAGACACTGTTTCCTTCTCTCCTTCCCTGTCTTGTTCCTCTGTCAGTCCTGGTCAAAGGAAATCACAGATGGCCCTGGGGGTCTCCCCTCTCCTCCCCTCGCCCCCTGGTCCCTGTCCCTGCAGTCCTTGGAGCTCCCAGCAGATGGGTCACCCTTATCTGTGGGCTCCAGGCCAGAAGAGGAATCCTCCGGTTACATGTGACTTTCTGGAAGGAGGGAGACCTTGTAAATAAACACAGCCCACACAGAGGAAGGGGGGAGGGCTGAGGGAAAAGAATCCTTGACATTTGGTGACTGGGCCAGGATTAAAGGCCACCAGGCATAGCTCTTATTGGTCATTTCTGGGAGGAATCGCCAATCCACTCAGCTTCCCTGGATGACAAGGTGGCCTTTAAATAGCCCTGAGAGCTGGGGCATTCCCAGTGCGCTGCTGGCTTGATCCAGGCCTAATCCCTTGCCCAGGACTAACCTTTCACAGTTTACAGAGCACTTCATCTCCCAGCTCTGTGCAGTCCCACAGAACTCTCCTGAGAGAAGGGGGGCTTAACTTCACCTCCAATTTACAAAAGAAGAAACTGAGGCTCAGATTGTACGGGAATCACTCCTGGCAGTGCACTACACAGTCGAGTCTGGGCCGAGACCTATGTGAATATTCTGCAACAAAATCCAGAGATCTGCCCATCACACCACAGTGTCCTCTTCCCATGGGTCTTCCCTCGTGCCCTGTATCGAGCTCCACGCCCTGGGTGAGCCCTTCTTCTCCCCAGGGAAACCCAACCTCCAGGGTGGATGATATGTTCACTATCTCGGTGGTGGTGATGGTTTCACAGGTCTGTACCTATCGAAGAATTGTGCACTTGATGTGCATGAAGTTTACTGTATGTCAATTATGCATACCTCCATGAAGCTATTAAAAAAGAGGAAGATAAGAGGCAGAAAAGAATGAAGGAGATTGGCAGGCATACCCTTCAAGAACTCTGTGAGAATCTTAAAATGGGGACACAAAATTCTACAGGCACGTGGGTAAGAAGAGAGAGCTTCTTCCCCAAATTGGAGAGATAGGAAAGACTTCTTGGAATAGATGTCTGATGTAACTCAAGGTATGGATAAGGAGGTTTTAGGTTAAGAAAGATTAAGGTGGATGATACACGCAGAGTTTGTTTTGGGGAATAGAGAATGGTATACCCTCCCCCCACGCCCTCCCTACACACTTTCTTTTGATTCTTGGAGGCCTGGGGTTAAAACTAACAGCTGCAAATCTCTCTTTTCTTCAGAAACTCAGACACACACCCTACTTGGCAGGCGGCTAGTTTTGCTAATAAGAGTCCTGCTCTTCTTCCTCTCCGACTGTGCAGCTCATCCCTTTAGGTCCTGCCGAGACCCTGTCCTCTCCGATTTCCTCTCTGAACTGAACGGCCAAATGCTTTCTGGGTGAGCCACTGACAAACTCAGCTCCCAGGGCCAAACCAGGGCTCCCTCATTTAGCTTCTTCCAAATCCCACAAAAAAAAAAAAAAGGAGATTTGGGGCAATTCTTGTGGGAGTGTGATAGGATTCTAGGTCCTAAATGAAAATACCTTTTTTCCCTTCCATACCCTTTGGCTTAGTAACAGACATGTGACCATTGGAGAATTTTGAATAATGAATGTATTAGAACATACTGTGATAAGCAGTAGAAAACTCAAGAATTGTTACAATGCTGTGCACTGATTATTGGCTAATTGGTGCTCCAAAACCAATTCTGATCAGTGCTCTTACAGTTCATAAAACATTAAGTTGGTTTGGCTGATCCCATTATTCAGGCCTTTATATTAAGAACTATTCCAATGACATGAAACCCACATACAGAATCCTGGGTTAGCTCTTGCTTTTCAGTTTCCTTGACATATTTGTTGATTTTAAACTGCCCCTTTTCAAAAGTTTCTTTACTGATTAAATAAACAGTCAGCTACATTCCCTGCATCTAGTTCAGCTCTCGAATGTTAGCTTAGTTCTAGAGTCGGTTTTCCAACCTTGGCTTAAGGGACATTAGTCACTGAGAGCAAAATGTGACATTTGAACAGCTGTTCTGGGCATTCAGAGTCCAGGTTTAGTCCAGCGCCTACAGGTTTAGAGAAGGGGGGAAGGGAAACCAGTATTTATTTACTGAATACCTACTTGTGCCAGGTGTCCAGGCCTTCACACAGAGTATCTCTTTTAATTCTCTGAACAGCCTGCTGACTTTTCTTTTGGTTTAAGATCTGTCTTCCCTAGACACGGCAAGTTTAAAAACTTGTCCAAGAATTCCACAGTTTATAAGCGGTGGAACTGGGACTTGAACCCAAATAATCTTCTTCTAGAGCTCATACACTTGAACACAGTCCTCATGGAACCCTTCCAACCCCAAGACATAAGTGCCGTTATTATCAGACCTGTGGTTCAGATGAGAAACCAGAAAGTCAGAAAAGTAATTTTCCCAATTTAAACTAAATGGAGACCCTGGGTTTGAACTGTGTGATCCTGGGCAAGGCACTTCACCCATCCATCCATCATCCATCCATTCATTAATTCAATGCTTTTTTTGTCCCAGTCACTGTCTTGTCTGGAGATGAAAAGATATTTGAATTATGGCCTCTGCTCTCCAAGAACTCATAATCCAGTGAGCAAAAAAACATCTAAAAAAGTAAGAAACATAACTGAAGTATGAGAAGTGCTATAAGAGGTACATAAAAAGAGCTAAAGGAATAGAGAGAAAAAGCATCAAATTACTTAGTAAAGTAAAAGTAAGGAAAGCTCTCAAGAGAAGGGGATGTTGCATTAATGACTCTACACTTTCCAGGCAGGTAGAGCATCAAAGGCAAAAATGATACAGCGCAACAACAGCTACAGTGATACTGAGTGCCTAGCACCTGTTTTAAGTACCATCTCAGCAATTCTCACAACACTGTGAAGCAGGTACCAATAATACTCAGAGCACTTTACAGGAGAGGAAAATAGGCACATAGAGGTCTTGCCTCTGTGCCTGTGATCACACAGCAACTCGCTCACGATCACACAGCTAAGAAGGAATGAGCTGGAATTTAGCCCCAGGCCGCCTGGCTTCGGAGCCCACACTCTTAGCTGCTGTGCTCTGAGGGTTTGGGGGTGCCTGCCAGTAGTTCTTCATGGGTGCGGTAGGTAATGAGACTGGCCACATAACAGGAATTAGGTCCAGAGGTTCTTCTTTCTTCATAAAACCTTAGATGTTCTTGGTATAAGGGCCCCGGGCATCTTGGGATCCATAAAAATAATAATATTGGGGTGTATGTGAATCTGTGTGTTAAGGAGGGACATTACCTTTCTGTATTATGAAGCCATTGTGGGAGAATTGTGCGTAAACTTTATTTGCTTTTGTCGGGAACTGTATCTACTCATTGTATTGGGTATCTCATGCTCAGTGGATTTTCTGGGCTTCAGTGTCAGCATTTGAATCCTTGTTCCTTTTCTGTGTTCCGTCGCAGGACTGGAGAGCCCATGAGGGCAGAGCGCTTGCCCACCTTGTTCTCCACCAACCCCGGTACCCAGCACAGTAGCTGACACGTAGTAGTTACTCAAATAAGTATCAGTCGAATGAATTACTATTTATTGAATGGACTCTTGAGTCTTTGGTTAATAATTTATTTATAGAGTAAGTTATGAGTTAACGAATCTAGTTTGGTCAACAAAATATTTCACGCTGTGCAGTGGGGTAGGAGGTAATAACAGAAGGGTCTTTTGAAGATGAAAACTGTAGGAATCATTGGCCTAGATCAGCGGTTTACAAAATGAAGCTGAACTTCTCAAAAGAACTTGACTTCAGGGCTTTTGATTCAGCAGGTCTGAGATAGTGCTTGGGCTTCCTGGGTGATGCTGAAGTGACAGGGTCAGCACATCTGGCAATGGCAAGTATGGGTCCCTTCCTTTTCTTTTTTTTTCTTTTTCCCCATGTCTTTCAGCTTGTGCTTGAACACTCTGAGTGCTGGGCACTTACTGCCTCAGGAGGAAGGCTGCCCGCCCCCCGCCCCCCTCCAGTGTAGCAGCAGCAGCAGCAACAATAAGGACACCAATTCAGTGATCATAATACACTGAGTACTTATTTATGCGCCAGGCACTGTACACATGTTACCCAGTCCAAAGGCTAGGCATTATGTATCCCCATTTTACAGTGAAAACCCCCCGAAAACTCAGAGGTTAGTAGTTTATCTAGTGTCTCAGAGGTGGTGAGGGGCAGGGGCAGAATTCAAGCCACCCAGATTGTCTGCACACGTGCTTGCACCCCACCTCCTGCCCAAATCTGGAGCCGCTCCCCGGCAGCGAGGGCGGGGCCGGGGTGACTCTTGGGGGGAGGAGAAGGAGGAAAGGAGCCAGGCCAGCCTAGCGCCAGCCCTGCCCAGACTCCGCTCCGCCCAGCCCTCCCAGACCTCCCCATAGAAGGTAAACCCGGGCAGGATCCCCGCGAGGGCTGGCGCAGCCTGGAGTCCTGCCGGTTTCAGTTTCTGAAGAGCGGGCCCTGAGCAAACAAGGGCAGGGAGGAGGGCTCTGGAAGACTTCCCAACAGATAGCAGATTAACTCCCTGCTGCCTGGGCGCCACCCACGTGGGAACGGGCGGGTTACCGACCCGAGGCCTCCCTGGCAGTCCCACAGTCTTCGCAGGCTGGCGGACTCCCCTGGCTCCCAGAGACACCTGAAGCCCAGGGCGCACACACTGGCCGGCCCGGACACCGTGGCTGGGGGCGACTCACAGTCCAGTTCAAGTCAGGCTCTCTGCAGGACCTCTAAGTTGGAGGAGAAGGCCGGGGTGAGGGGCGGGTGAGGGCGGGGGTGAGCCCCAGCCCTGGTCTCCAAATATGGACATATCTTCCTGCTTCAGGTGCCTCTCCCTTCCTTACTGGGACATTCCTGTTCCAACGTGTTAGCACACCTCTTAAAATGTTTGTTTTCTTTCTGAGAAAGAGGCTGAGGGACTTTGCCAAGACCAACATGAACTCCAAACACAGGGCATTCTCTGACGGACGTTTTTCTGGACAGACAGACCTGGGTCTAAATACTATTCCTGCCACTTCCTAGCCGGTGATTTTTGTGTGAATTTCGTAATCTCGCTGAGCCTCATCATCCTCATCTATAAAATGGGGATAATGATCCCTATCTTTAAGATATGTTCTGAGTAGATTAGATATAGATTATACACATTAAGCACTTAGTGCCTCAGTCAATGGCAATTAAAATTATTATCAATTATTTTATTATTTTAAATGACTAATAATGACTCTCAGGATTATTACTAATGCTACCGTGAACATAAGTGTAAAAATAGGCTCAATTAAAATTTTTTACTGAGGGAAATAGTTTTATGAGAGGTGAATATAAAAGGAGGAATAACACTGGGTCAGGAAGTGTATACACGTGATCTAATTTAATATTCAAACAGCTCCATAAGGCAGGCGCTATTATCCCCATGTTACAGATGAGGAAGTTGAGGTTCCTGGAGGTGAAGTAACTTGCCCAGGTCACACACTGAGCAAGTGCCTGGTGTCCAGGCCTCCCTCCTGCACAGTGCCTCTTGAGTCCCAGACACTTCACACCTGCCTGCCTCAGCAAAGGTACCTCCAACTGCTGGGAATTCTTCCCTTCCCCACTCTCATCAACTTGGAGGAAAACAAGTCAGCTCTGGAAACTGGATAAAGGTCACCTCCTCCAGGCAGCTTTCCTAATCCTCTCCCCACTCCCTCTTTTGTTCTCCTGGTACCTTGAGCAGGTGACTGTGCACCCTTGTGGGTGTGTCTCTCCTCTAGGGAGTGTGCTCCTCTGAGGCAGGCACTATACCTTTTTCTCACTTTGGGAGGTTTGGTGTGGTGTTCTGGTGGAGAATACAGGCTTAGAAGCCCAACTGTCCAGACTCACATCTTGGCTTTACTACTTGCGGCTGTGAGGCTTGAATAAGTGACTTCACCTTTCTCTGCTTCGCTTCCCTTACCCATAAGATAGAGACAAACAATAAGGTCAGACTCAAGGGGTTGCTGTAAGGATTGAATGAAGTATGGTACATAAAAACTATGACTCTCTAAATGATAGATGTACAATAAATGAAGACAGGACCAGTAACGTCCTGAATTTTGCTAATTAACAGAAAGTGAAACATAGAAAGAATGTTACAAAGTTAAGAGCATGGGGTGGATATCAGGAGACCTGAGGTCTTGTACCTGGTCTGTCTCTGTCTTAATGTGTGGACTTGAGATTGTCTCTTCCTCACTCTGAATTTATTTCTCCTTCTGCAAAAGGAGAAGTTCGGCTCCCACAGCCAGATGGTCTTTTAAGAGTAATATCTAGTAATATTAATGCTTAGTTTGTTGCCCGTAGGACTTTTACTTGTATAATGTTCCAAGTTAGCAGTAAAACTGAGAAATAAATGTCTGGTTTGCCATTGGCAGCACAAAGCTCTAGCACTAGTACATTGTTGTGCAAACCATGGTTATTGCCAGCTTTTCCCGAGCACGTGCTAGGGCCTAGCATTCAGCCAAGTACCATTATTATTCTGTTTATTTTTCCCAAGAATCTTATAAAGAAGGCATTACTGTGGTTACCATTCTACAGACGAGACAATAGAGGCTCTGGGGTTGTAAGTAGTTGGCCAGGGAGTAGGATCCTCATTTGTCTGGCTTCATTCCCTCCTGCCTAGAAGAATCCTCTCTAGAGCGAGCCTGTTTAAATGCCTCTGGGGACAAGGAGGCTGCTATCTTTCACACCAGTTCATTAAGCATTCTGAATAGCTAAAAAGGGTAAAGCTGCCATTTTGTTTTACATTAGCACATGACTTTGGACTTGAACTCTAGGCAGACATGATTTGGGTAGGGAGTTGAGGGAAGAGAGTTTGTAAATTCCCCCAAGGGAAGTCTTCAGAAACAGTTTACAACAGGTTGGTCAGAAGGCAGAAGCCTTAAGCTTCTGCTCTCACTTCTCTGGGCCTGGCCCTGTTCCCTCATCCACAGAGTCCTGCCTAGAGATAGAGCTGAGGATTGGGGGGTGGGGTATGCTAAGATCTTCCAATACAGCCTAGGTTGGGATTTGGGTGAACTCAAGGCATCAGATTTTATATCTATAGTCAATTGAGACACATTCCCTTGGGGGTGGTGTTTGGGATGCTGTGGGTCAGAGAACACATTAACAAAAAGTTTGGAGCAAATCAGGACCTCAAAACTGAAAGGAGAAATTGGCTCCAGGATGACTGATTTTTGTCTCGCTTTGTTCGATTTGCTCTCTTTCCGAAAACAAGTACCTTGCATGAATACATCCAGAGACTCATCATTCTCAACAAGATAAAATCCAAACTCCTTGGGGTGGCATTCAAGGCCCTTCACTGTCTAGTCCCACTCATTCTTTTACCATCTTCTCTAACCATGTCCCCAGTCCCATTCCCAGCAGAGAGTGCCACACGGTTCCTTCTATACTCCAAGCTCATTCTTGCCTCCATGCCTGCACACATGCTGTCCCTTTTGTCCATGCACAACAACAGAGATCACATCTCAATGACAGAAATCCTGTTTTAAGACTTGTTGGATTTCTTCTTCCACTTCTGAGACTCTTCCGAACAGTCCCTGCAAAGAAAGACTCGTTGTTGCCTCTGGATTTGTAACTAATCACACAATAAATTAGGGAACATTAAATGGAAACATTGAGAGTTAGGGCATTGAGTGGGCCTCCAAAGCTATGGTGGGAAAACCAAAAGTCATAAGGCTAAATATCAATGTGGTTTGGAAAATCTGGTATTACTATCAAAGTAATTTTAGGATGATACAAGAATGTGCTGCTCAGTTTGGGCAATTTACTCGCTGTGTTGATGTCATGCTCGAGTACAACAGGGCTGAGAGGCATTGTTAGGGGAACCTCTACAGCTCGTTCAGGAAGTTAGCCAGGGTGCAGAAGCCTGCCCTGGCCCATCTTCACACGCCATTTCATCACAGGTTCCAATGTGAGATGAGATGCAGAGGCCCGTTTTTCATAGCACAAAATGTTAGCATAAAGTGAGGCGATATGATCTTCTTTGCCCAGTAAGTTTTGGTTTTCACCCAATGTCCTAACATAATTATCAGTAGTTCCCCTTTTATGATCAAGCATCCCAGTGTGGAAGATAAATTACATGCCACTCTTAGCACTAGATAACCAAACAAGAGCTTGTCTAGGTGGTTGCTTTTCTAAGGCTTTGCCATCTGCTGGACGCCAGTCCACTCTTCCAGATCCAACCTTTGTCCCCTCCTCTGTAACAGAATAAACAGCTCTGCCTACACACTCTCACAGCGCAGGGTATTTACCGTCATTCATTTTTTTCCCTCTAGGCATTGGGCCTCCTCACCGAGGACCACACTGCACTTGGGGTATCTCCCAGCACAAGTCCTGGACATAGTAGGCTCTTAGCAAGAGGTGGTGGAATTAACTATTTTGGAAAAAAAATATTCTCCAAGAGGTTTTTGTTTCACTTTATTTTATTTGCATTCACCAAAAATAAATAAATAAATAAATACTTTATAACTTTATTTAACTTGTTAATTCTTTATACCTGAACACTGTAAAGTAGATATGATAGTCTTAAAAAGGGAAGTAAAGAAAAATGTTTAGAAAAAAGACAAGAAGTGCCCAAATGTGATTTTTTGTTGTTGTTAAACATTAAGGCTATATCAAGCCTCTTTGACAATCCTTTAATTTGAAATTTGAATAGTGACTTCATTAGCACTACATAGAGTTGGGCTTTTTTCTTTCTACTCTTCTGTATTCTTTCTTAAAATTATGTATTTCTTTTTCTGGCACATGAAACCTAAGAGACTAACTAACAGAGGCCCAAAGAATTTAAGTGCTCCAACAGAAGTCCCAGAGCTAGTAAGTGGCGAAGTTGGTATTTGGACCCAGCTCTCTGAATCTATGTCTCTTGATCCTTACACATCAACCCTCTGATGTGTTGGACGAACAAAGAACACGTGAGCAGAGACACTCTTATCTCGTCATACCTGGAGTTAGAATGTGAGCTCCATGCCTCAACTAGGCTTTCGTGGATGAAGTTTAATTTTATACAGCTCCAAATTCAAAGGTGTCAAAGAGAAAAATTGTACATGAATTAGGGTTTGCATCATGGGCTTTGAGGTTAGGCAACCTGAGATTCAGATCCTGATTTCCCACTTACTTGCTGAGTGACCTTGGTCAAGTTACTTAACCTCTCTGAGGCTTAGTTTCCCTATATTTAGAATGGGGATACAGTATGTTTCTTGTAGGGTTTGGTGAGGGCTTTTTTTTTCCTTAAAGATTCTATTTATTTACTTTTAGAGGGGAAGGGATGGAGAAAGAGAGGGAGAGAAACATCAATGTGTGGTTGCCTCTCACATGCCCCACACCGAGGACCTGGCCCACAACCCAGGCATGTGCCCTGATTGGGAATCGATCTGGTGAACCTTTGGTTCACAGGTCAGTGCTCAATCCACTGAGCCATACCAGCCAGGGCTGGTTTAAATGAAATAGCATTTTATAACATTCACCAGTTCCTGGAATCAGTAGACATTAAAAAAATTATAGGCATTATTATAGTTATATTATATTAACATTATATGTTATAATATATATTTATAATTATTAGAATAATAATTATTATTTTTACTCTACAGCTGAGGCTTGCACTGAAGGGGAGCTTATCCATTTTAAAAAGGAGCTGTGCAGAGTTCTTTCTGTCCTAATACTTGGGTTCTAGACCCACAAGCAGCTTGACCTGAGAAATCTGTCTCTGAGGAGGTGGTGACTGAAATCAGAATTACACATAGAGGAGCCTGTGTGACTGGCTCCCTGTCATCAGACATTTTCCTATGTTCCTAAATTTCTCGATTTTGTGCCTTTCTTTTTTTTTTGTCTTGGGCTTTGTGGAACTTCCTGCTGGGTAGTTTTAGTCATCCTTCCTACCAGTTGGCAAGAGTCTGTTATAAACCTGGAAGTCATGAAATAAATGTCCTGATATGTCAGAAAAAGAGGAAAAGAAGAAAGCAAGCCCCTCATGTTCATTCACACAAATATCTGTTACTAGTTCTTTACTTTTACATATTTAATGGTGACTTTCTTTTCTTCCTTCTCTTTCCTCCTTTCTCTCTTTTATCCCCTTTCTCCACCCACCCCCACCCCAGACATCTATTTCCCATTGGAAATAAAAGCAATCTTGATACCTTGGCATCTACCAAAGAAATCTGTTCCTTCCAGTATTCTCCAACTCATTTGATATAAATTATTTCACTAAATACCTACCTCATTAAGTACTATGCTGGGCATACACATGCAGATTACATAAACTGTTCATTGAATATGAAGAAACCTGGGTTCAACCCTTAGTCTCTTTAGATCCTATAGATTTGATCTTGGGCAGATTAGCAACTTATCCCTCTGAACCAGCTCCTTCTGTCAATCTCCCCATCTCCACTATGGCATCACCAGCATCTTCCTGTCCTAGTTCAGAATGTGGGAATGATTTTATTCTTCTCATTAACCGTCTCCTTAATGTCCAATCAGTTCTCCAGTGATGCATGACTTAACACCTAAATATCTCGTGAACGTGTCTTCACCATCAGTACAATCCATTCAACAGGTGTTTATTGAGAACCTTCTCTGTCCCAAGTTGTCTCCTGAACCAAGGATACCTGGCCCCAAAGAGTACCCATAAACACACAATTTCCCTACAATGAATCTGTGTATTGAAAACAAAAGCTCACTTCTATCGCATACTTAATCACTGCTAGACATTATTCTAAGTGCTTTATATGCATTAAATTTTTTAATCATGCTACTAACTCTAGGAGAACTATTATTTTCCTTAGTTTATTAGGTGAATAAACTGAGGCAGCAGAGTGAGTAAGTGAGATGTCTAAGATCACACAGATAGTTAGCAGTGGAGACAGGATGCAATAGCTTTAAAAGCTGCCTTCAAGGTCATTGCTATAAACCTTCACTGAGCATGGCCTCTGCTGGAGGGCATGAGAGAAAGGTTTTGGGGTGCCAGAGGGGGGCTTCTAATTAGACTGGGCTGTCGTCCAGGCTGAGACCTAAAATGTGAGTAGGTATTAGCCAGGGCAATCCTCCCTTACCCCTGCCATCCCCAGAGTGGGCCCTAACCTTGACCAACCCTTCATTAGGCCATTTTTCCTACCTGTGCCACAGTGATTTTTCTAGTTAAATCTGATCATATTACTACTTTTGTACTTATGTTTAAGAATGCCTTTTTATCAACTACAGGAGAAAGTCTGAACTCCTAGCTCTCAGCCTTGCTTCCAGCCCTTCCTGGCCTCAGCGATGACGAACATCTTTTTGGTCCTCTGAGGGCAGCATGCTCACTTCTGCCTCTGTCGTTGTCAAACCTCACTCCTTCAGCTCCTATAGACCCTTCCACACTCAGCTCCTTTCGGGACCCCTTCCTGAATCCCGCAGGCAGAGTGAAGTACTGTCACTAGCATGCCCATCACACTCCAAATACTCTAATTTTAGCTTTTCCCACCAAATTGGAACAGTTGACTTTTGAATCTGTCTCCTTCATTACACAATGAGCCCCCTTGAATATTTTCCAGCTCCTAACAGAGCCTGACTCCTAGTGAACTCTTTGAATGAATGAATGAGGGAATGAATGAATGAGTATTGAGAAGAACGACAATTTTTATGTCTTTTTTATTTGTTGGCGCTAATAGTATAGTGCTCAGGACATGGATATATTGATTCTCCTCTTACCCATCAATGAGGTGCAATCAGAACTGTAAAAGGGTAGATGCCCTCCACGAAGTCAAAAACATATCATGAGAAAGTCATTGGACAAGTGGTTAGGAGACCTGGGATTGTTGTCTAGGCCCTATCACTGATTAGCTGTGTGGCTTGGCTAAGACATTAATTTCCCTGAGCCTCCCCTTGCTCCGCTGTAACACTGCTGTGAGAGTCCAAGTCAGCTTGGTGCTGAGGACTTTGCCGAATAGGCCCGTGGGTGTCAATGGCATGATCGCTCCAGCTACTCGGCAAGTAGCAGTATCAGCTGGGTTTCCTCAGCGCTACTGCAGGCCATGGGGCACGCCTTTCCCACCCTTTCTCCTCTTCTTGGCCAGAGTCCAGGAAGATTTCCATCTGTACCTTGTCTCCAAGCCAGACTCTGAACCTGGAGTTTGGAAAAACAGGCAAATTATATTCGTCCAGGTGTATCCTGTCTATATACTGAGCTGTAAGGCCAAGTTTGTTCTCAGAATAAAGTGTGTGTGTACATATGTGCGTGTGTGCGCGCTTTCATTAGGAGAGCAGAGTTCAGGATAATAAAGGCAACTGTGGAGTGGTGGTGAGAGCTCTGAACTTGGCATCAGAGAATCGGGCTCTTAATTCCATCCACCACCGTCACATGTTCTGAGTGACAGGTTATACTCACTTCTTGTAGGTTTCTGCCATCATCTCTAATATGAGGGCAGTGCATTTCCCACCGATTCATTGTAAAGATTAAATGAAGTAAAAAAATGTAAGGCAGCTAGTACAATACCTGCTGTGTAGTATATACTACTAGATGTTTGCGTGTGGATTTTTATTTTTATTAATAATAATAATAAGGATTCTGTGAGTCTGTTTCTGTTCTGCTTGTTTGTTTTTTAGATTGGATTGTTGATAGATGTATATTCATTGCCATCTTATTGTTTATATTTTTAATCTTCTTCTTCCTCTTCTTCTTCTTCTTCTTCTTCTAGAAGACTCTTAACGTTTTATATAATACTGGTTTGGTGGTGATGAACTCCTTTAGTTTTTTTCTTGTCTGGGAAGCTCTTTATTTGTCCTTCAATTCTAAACAATGGCTTTGCGGGGTAGAGTAATTTTGGCATAGATACAGAGGACATTTGGACCGTTGCCAGATGGGAGGGAGGCGGGGGAAGGTGAAGGGAGTAAGCAGTACCAGCTGGTTGTTATGGAACGGTTGTGGGGATGCAGAGTGCGGCATAGGGAACACGGACAGTGGTATTCTGGTAGCTATGTGTGGTGTCAGAGGGGTGCGGATTTATCGGGATGATCACTTGGCGGGCTATGTGGTGTCTGGTCACTGGGGTGTACACCTGAAACTAGTGTAGTATTATATGTCAACTCTAATTGAAAAATAAAAAATGATTATAAAAATAACAATGACTAAAATTTATATTTTTTGTCTCATTACAACTTCAAAAGATGTTATTTTTCCATCTTTGGCTTTGATAGGATAAGCGGCTACTCCAAGGTCACAACAAAGCTGGAAATTAAGGGAGCCAGGGCTCAGATGCATGTCTCTATATCCCAAATTGATGCACTTGGGACTTCAGATGCAAATAAGTATGTTTAAGTCTACGTTTCCCTCCTTATCCTACCAAGAAATTATACTAAACACACAATAAAAATGGGGTGGGGGAAGGTGAAGACTCAAGTGTTAGAAGTATAAGCTGAATTACATAAGTATCTATGCAAACATGCACACTGAGACAGATAATTTTATTGACTGAAATTGATTTCTTAACAGGAGGAAGAAAAAGAAGATAAGGACACTAATCACGTCCTTGCTTAGAGAAATGAACTAATAGATACTGTCCAAAAAGCAGGGAGAGCTACAGGTATAATATAAAGATATAACTAACATGGTACCCACTAGAACAGAAATACAAACCACCCCAAACAGCAGAAAAAGTATACACACAAAAAACAAACTACTTTATACAGTGAATAACATAAATAAATTAAAATACATAAATAAATGGCTAGTAAGTAAAAGCTAGCTACCTTAACCTCTGATTCCAGCCAAGGTGGATAAGAGGACTGGATTGACTCTCCCACCTGAAACAACCAAAAAGACAATATATCAAATGATGGTTTTCAAGACACTAGCTGTCTAGAAATGGACAGTGATCTCTGAAAAACAGGAAACAAATGAGGCGAGCCCTACAAGTACCTGGCTTACTGTCTATCCTGAGAAAGGTTCTGGGCTGTGGCATGAGGAAGGAATCCACACAGACCCTGGAAGTCTCTCTGAGGTGAGGAGTTGAAGCTGAGGGCTCCGAGAGACTAGGGCGGTAGGACCCATGGAGCCCCCAGAGAGAGGTTGGCTGCATGGTGGGCACACATGCCAGAACCTACTGCGTGATTTTAAAGATAATCACTTTATCATGTGTAAGTGATACCTCAATAATGTTGTTACAAAAAGATACTGCTTTAAAAATGAAAAGTACTGGTATGTAAAGCTGAGAATATAGCAAGCTGGGTTTAATCCAATGCAAGGATGTTCAAGGTAATTTACTGTATTAGTGTATATAAGAGGAAAAACCACATAATCATCACCATAGATACTGAGGAAGCATTGTACAAATCCCAACAGTTACTTTTTATTTTTAAAAAGCCAATGCAACAAGGACATTGGAATATTCCACATGTGTTGAAAGCGCGTCTCAATCCGAAAGCTAACATTATGCTAAAGAAAAAGATTCTAGCCCTGTGTTGACCGATATGGCAATCACCATGCACAAGTAGCTATTTAAATTGAGATAAGTTAAAACTAAGAAAATTCCTCAGTCTTTATAGCCACATTTCAAGGGTCCAAGAGCCTCCTGTGGTTAGACTTTGTTTTCAGAGGTAATAAATAGTTTGAGTTGTAAAAATTAGAAAGGAGAAGATAAAACTATCGCAGTTTGCAGATAATATAGTTGCATACCTGGTAAAACTAAGAGAGTCAGCTAAAAGTCACCATAAGTAAATAGATCATTCAGTAAAGAAGTGGCATACAAAATGAATATATAGAAATCAATAGTTTTTGCATATGAAAATCACAATTAATTAGAATGGCCAGCATAACACAGAAAAAATCTATTTATAACATTCATCAAAATATAAAATATCTAAGTATAGATTTTATTAAAAATGCAGCTAAATAGGAAGAAAACTTAAAAACACTCCTGACTATCACAAAAGTAAACTTAAACGAGAAAGTGTCTCATATTTTTCTTTAAGAAACTACAATTCATAAATATATCAATTTTCCTTATTTTTAATAAATCTATTGCAAGCTCAATAAGAAGGCAACATATTCCTTTTTAAAAAACTAGTCAAGCTGATTCTAAAACTCCTATGAAAAAAATCAACTCTAATATCAAGGAAAACTAGAAAAAAAAGAATATCAGTATTGGAGGCTGGCAACCTCTACCACATAGTAACACATACAATAAATCATCAAAGGTTTAAACAACGCAGTATTAGTACTTGAATTGATATAGTCCGATAGAACAGCATGAGTCCAACAATAGGCCCACACGATATGATGACTTAACTTGTGATGAAAGTGACATCTCATATCTCTAGGAAAAAGACAAACCATTAAATGGTGTTGGGAAAAATGAGTAGTGTTCCAGTTATTATGGCTGCATAACAAAGCACCCCAACACTTATTGGATTAAAACTATGACATTGACAGTGCTCACAAATTCTGAATGTCAGGATTTCTGGGCAGGTCTCATTTGGGGGGGATCTTAGAAAATTGCAATCAGATGTTAGCTGGTGCTGTAGTTATGTGAAGGCTGGAGATTCCTCTTCCAAGGCGGCTCACTCACGGGACTGGCCAGTGGGTGAGGCTGTTCTCCAAGGTCTTTGCTTCCTCTCCACGTGAGGGGCCTCATGGCACGGAGGCTCGTTTCCCCCAGAGTGAGAATCCAGGAGACCAAGGTGGAAGATGCAACACTTTTTGTGATCTAGCCTCAGAAGGCATACGCTGCCCCTGCCGTTAATACCTTCTTGGTCAGGACAGTTAGTTACACAGGTCCACCCAGTTTCACCTCTCCGTAGGGTTGTCAGTGTCATGTTGTCAGGAGAAACACGGGGTGGGCTATATGTTGATATGACAATCTTTGGAAAACACGAAACACCATAGGTAGACATCTGGTTATGCCACTTTTGTATATCCATACCTCATAGTAAAATAAAACCAAAGGTATTCTAATATAAAAAATGAATTCATAACTATAGGAAGAAAATATGGGAAAGAAAATTCCTCTGCAACCTGAGAATTAATGTCAATGTCATTGAAGTTCATTACAAGTAATAAAATTAAACTTCTAACTCCTCAGTCTCAATGCCACATTTCAGAGGGCCGATAGCCACATGTAGCTGGGATTCAGAAGACAAATGCGTGGGTGGGGGCTGACTGGGACCAGCAGGGGGAAGAACAGGTGCACCACCAGGAGTAATGGAAAGAACATCAACATGGCTGGAGCTCTGAAGACAAGCAAAAGAGTAGTGCAGAGTGGGGTGAGGAGGCGGAGTGTGCAGGACCACGAGGGCTCAGAAATTTGGAATGATGTGATCGGGTTTAGGTGGTAGCAGGATTGCTTTGGCTGCTGGACAGGGAAATGAATGGGAGAGAGTAAAGAAGGCAGGAGAGCAGACAAAAGACATGGAGTAAAAAGATGGTATCAGGCCTGTAGCCCCCTGCAGGAACCCTTTCCCCAAGGCCCACAGGTCAAATCACCCGTGTAGAGTTGGGCCCAGTTCCAGACAGTCAGGCATGGAAAGCCTACAGCCAACTTGAGACTCTCAAACTGAGCATGAGCACAGGATAGGGAAAGAGTTCAAGACCAAATGGAGGGAATGACCCAAAGCCCCTGGGCTCTTCAGCTTGGCAACTCAGAAACCAGAAACCATCATAGCTGCTGTCACTCTGAATGAGAAAGCTGCCAGGTCACAAAGGCCACACCGCTGGTTCCAAGAGAAGGTCGAGGAGGGGAGGCTAAAGGCTCCGGGGCTTTCCCGAGGAGTTAATATTTCTTTGGAAGAAGTGCAGACTCATTTTCCCCCACTCCTTTTTATAAAGGCATCAACTGCTTGAATCACCTGGGAATAAAACTGTTTTCATCAAGATGATTTCTGTGGGCTCCCGAGTGGGAGTTGGGACGGCTGCTGTCAGGGAACAGGAGAACATATGGTGGTCTGTTGTGAATGCAGTCTGTTTTTTGTGTTGTTGTTAAACTTCCTCTCGTTAGCACTGGGCCTGTTATATAAGAGCGTAAGGGTCCACATGGTTTGTTGCATAAGACGACAAAGAGGAACATGGTTTTCTATTGCCCTGCAGCTAGTCCAATTGTGAGTTTGGAAAAACATGTGACCACAGTGTCACACTGGGGCAATGTGGTCAAGTAGTCCTGGATTTGAGTATTAGTTCCACCACTAGTGCACTGTGTGACCTTGGGCGTGTGACCTTGGGCAAGTGACCTAGCCTCTCTGAGTGGTCAACTCAGAGACGTGATTTTCTTCTGTGTAAGATGGAGAAAATAGTACCAACTTTATAGAGTTGTTAAAAGGATAGAGAATTAATACTACTAACTACAAATTATTGAATATCCAAAAATTTTCAGTTCTGCATGCTTTGGAAATATTATTTTGTTTAAACTTTATTATATGGCAGTAGTTCCTATAATCTCCCTGTTTCAGATGAGAAAACAGGAGCAAAGTGATGGAATGGCTTCCCTCACCTGACAAGAAGCCACGGAGCTCAGATTCAAACGCTGGTTCCTGCCTAGAGGAGCCATTGACATTGACATGGCTGGCAGTGCTGGCGCAGGACTGGGTGTGTGAAGGGTGCCTGATAAATGGGACCCTGGACTGCAAGCTCCCTGAACCTATGCCATCTGGATGATGTTGCTCACTGCTCAGTTTTCAGCACTAAAAACAGTGCCTGGGGCACAGGAGGCATCTGATCACCGATTTTGACTAACTCAATATATTTTGTATTTTTGGCATAACTGTCAGCTCCTGAGGCGGGCATGCTTGGTTTGGACTCTTGGCTTTGCCATTTACTCGCTGTGGCCATAGGCAAGTCACTCAGTCAGTTCACATTTTGTCAACAGTATTCTGATCTGTATAAAGGGGTTAATAGTGATTCCTCATAGTAACTGCCCCTTTATCTGTCTTCCAGGCCCACAGATGAACCTTCTGTCCCAGGCTTATTCACTGGTCCTCTACCCTATTAAAGACAGAACAAAACCTACAACACAAAACTACAACAGCAAACTTACCTGTGCTGTCTGGAGCTCAGGTAAGACATCATCCTTAGTAATGCAAATACCGTATATGCCAAGATTAATGTTATCTTTGTCAGAGGGCTTTGCACTTCAGCAAGTGTGTTCTTGAAATGTGGTAATTTAACCCACGCATAATTGCTGAGTGGTAGAATTACAGCCAAACTAGAGAGCATTCATCCCAGAAGGGTTCTCAGGTATCCCCCTGGCTCAGTGGGAAAGCAGACCATGATCAACTGCCTGAGGCGATATCTGCATAGGGATGGAAGGGGGTTGTGGGGACTTGAGGGCCATTCTGGACTAAACTAATCTTCCCATAGTTTATAGTTGGGGAAACTGAGGTCCTGGCTCGAATAAGTAACTCGTTTAAAATTAAATAGCTAATAGGTATCAGAAGAAGCATTTAATTCCTGGTTGGTCAGATTCTGAGACCAGTGCTTTTGCCCTGACTTCTCCAAAACAACAGAAAAGGGAAAGAGAACCAACATTTATGGAGCCTGTACCCTAGGCTATACGCTCAGTGAAACTCTTTACAAACATTTCCTTTTCCCCTCATTCCAGCCCTATGAGGAGGACAACATGACCCCCATTTCACAGGTGAGGACACAGAGTCCCCGAGCCATGATGCAACGTACCTGATACCCCAGAGCTGGGGAGAGAAGCCTGACCTGTATCCCACGCCTGCCAATGACTCGAACCCACACTGTAGGGCTAAATAGTTGTCCACCCTGCAGGTTCAAGAGTTAAGCATCTCTGCCTTCCCTCCCTCAGAACGGGCTATGAAGCTTTGGGCAAGAGACTTAGCCTCTGTGGGCCTTAGATTTTTCATCCTTAAATAAGAACAATCATACATTCCAAAGAACCTTGTACGGATTGAATAAGCTCAAATACATATAAATGATGACGACGGAGCCTGGCCCACAGCAAGCGCTCACTCATGTTAGTTACAAACAAACCAACCCCGCACATGCAGCCTCCCTCCAGGCCCCTGAAAAGGCAGAGGGGCTGGGATGGCCCATGCAGGGGCCAGGGAGGCTGCAGCCAGACCTGGCCTCCTGGCGCCTTCTGACTTTGCTCCGTGTTTGGCATCTGGCCCAGGACTGAGGAGTCCCCGTTCCTCTCTCCTGTCAACTCAGCAGAACAAACTGTTTCCAGGGAACGTGGTTCCCCTTGAGAAAATGTTCTCGCACGCCCTGGAGCTCTTGTCCCTCACGTAGGCAGCAGCGATCAGCCCATCAGGCCCGGGCCCCACCCTGAACAACCATTCTTTTTAAAGTCTACATCCTGCTGAGTCATAAAAGGTAGTATACACGGCCTGAACAGCTGATGTCTTACAGCACAGTGCCCTTTGCCTGCGTGGTGACCTTTAACTAACTTCATCTCCCTGGACCTTGGT